>NW_026111761.1:221060-286060 GCF_024679095.1 Eriocheir sinensis | reverse complement strand
CCCCTAAGCCTGTCCACAGTGGTGTCCCTCTGTTCTATCACCCACTCTCTGTTGTTCGTTAATGATCTTTCTTCCCCAAAAAACTGTCCTAACCACCCCTCTGCTAATGCCTCCACTGTGCATTACTCAGCATGTTTTAGCAGACCCCAGACCCTCCCTATAGGCACTACAAGACCCTGGACTGAAGGCTGTGGAATGGTTAACCTCAGAACTTGCTCATCCATCTATGCTATCAAAGGGCAGGGAAGACAGACAGCCCCCCTCCTCTTCCTCCTTCCTCTCTTCAATCACACCCAGATTTATCCTTATTAACCCCCAGGCCCCTCTCACCCATACCTGTAAGCATCTAGCCATCCATACAAGAGCCAGGAAGGAAGGAAGGAAGGAAGGGAGGAAGGAAGGAAGGAAGGAAGGAAGGAGGGAAGGAAGGAAGGAGGGAGGGAAGGAAGGAAGGAAGAAGACAAAATATTTAACACTCACCATTGGTTTGATGTCTGCCATATTACAAGTCCTTCCTCTTCTTCTTCCTCCTCTTCTCTCTCTGTGTGTCTTCTTCTTTTCCTTCTTCTTCTTCTTCCTGTGTAAACAATAGAGATAGCAATAAATTCATGAAAAGAAAAAAAATAGCAAATAAAAAAGGAGAAAAAATTATATTAAAAGAAGAACAAAAATAAGATGAACACCTTTATGGATTTACTTTATTTATTTTATTTATGTATTTTTGTGTTTGTTTGTTTGTTGGGAAGCACAAGCGACACAAGAGGGATTTTTTTTATTTAATTCAATTTGTTTACTTTTTTTCTTATTCAGAGTCAAGCTTGAGAGAGAGAGAGAGAGAGAGAGAGAGAGAGAGAGAGAGAGAGAGAGAGAGAGAGAGAGAGAGAGAGAGAGAGAGAGAGAGAGAGAGAGAGAGAGAGAGAGAGAGAGAGAGAGAGAGAGAGAGAGAGAGATATATATAGAAAATCACACAACACACACCCAATGGTCCAGACTTGGTGGTCTGTCCTTAAACCTAAGTGATTTTACATTAATCAGAAGACTCCAAAACGTTGCATTTCTACTCTAGTTGATATTAAGTTGAAGGAAGTGACGGTCGAGCTTATTTTTGAAGGAGTCAATCGTGTTGCACTGGACCACTGATGGTGGGAGCTTATTCCATTCTTGCACTACAACGTTGGTGAAGAAAAATTTGGTGCAGTCTGAATTTACTTGTCTACATCTGAGTTTTACGCCATTGTTCCTCGTGCGCAAAGTGTCATCGATCATAAACAATGTTGATCTGTCTACATTCGTGAAACCATTAAGTATTTTAAAACATTCGATCAGTTTTCCTCGGAGGCGACGTTTCTCAAGAGAGAACATGTTAAGGGTAGAAAGCCTTTCTTCGTAGGATTTGTTGCGCAAGGAAGGGATCATTTTCGTTGCCCGACGCTGAACACCTAATTTAGCAATGTCCTTTGCATGATGGGGAGACCAAAACTGTACTGCATATTCCCAGTGGGGTCTGACTAAACTGTTGTAGAGCGGGAGTATTACATCTTTATTCTTGAATAAAAAGTTTCTTTTAATGAAGCCCAACATTCTGTTCGCTTTATTTGCTGCATCGATGCATTGCTGTGAGAATTTGAGGTTTGACGCGATTTTGACCCCCAAGTCCTTGATGCATTGAACACTTTTGAGTTTAACGCAGCGCATTTCGTAATCGAACTTCTTATTCCTCGTTCCAACTTGAAGGACCTTGCACTTGTCTACGTTAAAGGGCATCTCCCATCTATCCGACCAAGCTGAAATTTTGTGCAAATCCTCTTGGAGGCTTTGCCTGTCTTCGTCAGTGAGAACCGAGTTGCCAATCTTTGTGTCGTCTGCAAATTTACTAATGCGGTTATTGAGTCCAACATCCACGTCGTTGATGTAGATAATGAAGAGCACTGGGCCAAGAATCGAGCCCTGAGAGAGAGAGAGAGAGAGAGAGAGAGACAGAGAGAGAGAGAATGGCAGCAAACTTAAGCGTAAACAAATTGATTCATTGAGGACACATTCCCAGCGCTGAACAACCTTCCCCTTCCGTGGTCCAGTGCTGCAGCAAACAATACATTTCAAAACAACCTCCACCGTCACTTCCCTCCCTCAACTTAACCGTCCCGGCCGGTAGGGCCCATATGGGACTGCGTCACCGCAGGCAGATAGATCCCTTATGGGACAGCTACTTTAAGCGCGTATCATAACTGCGCGAACATTAGTAGCGCTGCTAATTTGGCTTGAGGAGTAGGCTTATGTCTACACTGTCGCCCCGGACCATCACCACCTCCCCCACGCACCCTACCTCTGTCCCATAGACCGACCCCAGTAAAGTGACCACCACCTCTGCCACGCCAACAACGAGTGCTGCGGCAGCTGTAGCAACGGCTGCTGCTTCTGCACATGCCCCTAAACGTCCAAGGGGACCAAAAAGGCTGCAATGATGTCGGGAGATGATGCACACGGGCCAGTTATGCAGAGGTCCAATGCAGGCGGCCAGTCCTCCTATGCCTGAAAAAAATCACACTGTGACTGCCCCACTGTCACAGAGGGTCCAAAACAAACAAACAGGCCGATAATAGACCGGGAAAAGGCCTTGGGCGCACAACGGACCGAGTCTGACACCTCAGCAGTCTAGCCCAGCTCGGAGGGTTGCACGCCACCACAATCTCCAACTACCGGCGATTATTCTGAAGCAACCAGGGTGAGCTAAGCAAAAATATTTCACATGCTGATGTATTTAAATGAATACTACAGCTAAAATTGCTTCCAGGTCATTCTGCAAGAGTTGATTTTAAGACGATTAATGCGGCTTTTGGGGGGTAGACGCGGGGGGTATTGTCGGCCTTTATGGGTTAATGTTCAATAATGATGTTGAAATGCAAAGTCCTGCTGACATTGAGTTTAACCCTTACAGCACGGGTGTGGACAACAGTGGGTCACAGCTGGTGCCTGGGCTCAAGGCGCGGTGTGGACAACATTCAACAAGCATTTTTTGACTTGGTGCGCCGTCAGATTTCCTTTGTTTGTGGTGAAGTAAGCATGTGTTTTCTTTCCAACACTACCCAGCCATGCTGCCTTGACTGGTCAGTGTGTGCTGCCTTGTGTTAGCTTTGACAAGATGTACACCCACCTCTTCTCACCTTACAGGGAATTTCATCCACAAGATGGGGGCCACAGCACCCACCAAGGGAAGGCCCGGAAGGTAAGCTTGTTTGGGTGTGTTTCACAAACACTGTAGAAAAGTTATGCTCTTTATTACTAAATCATAGAAGGGAAGTCCACTAGGGATGGAAAACTGTCTATAATAATGTGTTTTCAGTGATTCTCCTTCAATATTCCGTACTCGCTCCAGCAATGGTTATATAGTCTTCAACTTAACGTCAAAGGACAGTTAAGGGTAAGTACTTTACAATGGTACTTCATTCAGTCACGTGAGGTAAGTAGAAGTGAAGATATGAAAGATTGAAGAGAGGCATGTTTTTGCCGAATATGCCTGCGTGGGAGGACAGACTGAAGGGCAAAACAAGCCACCGCTTTAAGGGTTAACCAGGCACACAGTTATCCACCAGCCCCAAAGGGAAGATGAACAGCTGGGTGACCTGCACGCCAACTGCCCGGGCCGGGATTCGAACCTGAGCCCAAGGAGTAACAGCCAGGCATGCTGACCACAGGAGCATGGAGGCATGGTCACAGGCCTGCTAATTTTTATAGCTGTGGATTGGCATATTGGTGCATTTCCCCAAAGATGCACAAAGGCTGACCCTGAGAATTTTTTCATCAACACCAAAGCTTCATGGGAACAATTTGGCCATTTCCAAGGAAAGGATGATGTGTGTGCATGCAAGAAACGCCAGGAAGAATGATGGGCAGCATGACTCACTGGCCACACATACTGTACTGTAAGTTACAAAAATTCCTTACAAACAGCTCGTCCCTGAAACAGTCCTCACCATGAAGCCTCAGACATTTCCTTCATCTTCAAGTTCAGGTGCTTAAGTTTCCCTTCCATGGGCATCATTTACTAGTGAATACTTCTTTCTATAGAGATGAGGAGATAAAAGTGTGGAGAGTGTACAAAGCAGTGACCTGTTGGTGTCTTTCTCTGTAGTGGGCCGGGCAGGAGTCCTGAAGGCCGGGGCCTCAGCTGTTGAGGGAAACATTCACGACTCATCACTGGCCGAGTGTGTCCGTGCTAACACACTCCATTACAAGTGTACTGAGTGCCCTAACTAATGGTTTGTTATCCCATTAAGTGAAAGTAAACACTATCTGTTTCCATACTTGGCACAAAACAATAATTCCTGCATTCCTTGGCATAGTATCAAGCTGTAAATAACACACACTGGCATGTGTTAAGTATTACTGGGCTGACTTGAGGAAGAACAAATGTTACAGTTTACAAGTCACCAGGTGTGACAGTTTTCTTTGGTCACCATCCAATAGAGTAACTGTTTTGCTTCAAATCTTGCAAGACAACAATGCTATGTCTGATTTTGTTGTGTCAGCCATTAAATAAATGTTGCAGACATCATTATTACTGTGGTTTGCAGCATTTCCAACACAATCAAGTAACACTTTCAAAATATCACAGCCATCAGTACTTAGAGCATGTTACAGGCAGGAGGTGACATTTCCTTTGTTTTGGGCAGGCAAAACAGGCAGCCAGTGTTGTTTTGGCATAAACACATGGTAGTGAGGGCATTAAAATATTCAATAAATTTGTAAGGCAGCAGTGTTTCATCACTGCCTGCCACTCACTGATGTCCCAAACCTTACATGGGCCCAGGGAACCAAAGCTGGCTGTGGCTTCAAGCTTTGCACAGACTTAACCAATCCTTAGATTCAGAGGTCAGTGTTCTGAACACTGAATCATACCTGCCAGCAGCTGTTAACCCCTTCATTGCTAATCCCTCGCAGCGAGACTATCCCCCAGGCGCACTCGGGCAGCCCAGCTGGGGGAGGGGGTCTCTTTTAACCTCAGCATCTCAAAAACTATTCATCACAGCTAAAAAACAAAAAAAACATTGGAAAGAGGAGGCCAAGATCTATAAGATTCGGTTATGTAAGCCTCTCCTGCAAATGTACAGGCACGTTCAGCAAGTGACGCTAGTGCTCGCTCTTTCAACCGCTGTATCTCAAAAACAATTCACATCAGCCAAAAAAAAAAACACCTTTGGAAAGAAGAGGCCAAGATCTATAAGATTCGGTTATGTAAGCCTCTCCTGCAAACGTACAGGCACGTTCAGGGGGTGTTGCCTGTGAAGACGTACATTTGTGCGTGCGTGTCGGTCAACCGTAAGGCAATTACTGAGTAGCTCTCTTGATGATGGGGTGCTGGCAGGGCAGTACTGCCAAATGCAAAATTTACAACTATATGGTCAAAAAATCAGTGAGGTCAAGCTGTGCAAAAATACTGCAATATTGGACAACAACATCCACCAGTTACTCGTCCGTAGATTTTCTGTGCTTTTCCGCTCTAGGCTGATATGATTTTACACCAAATTTTGTGGAAAACCCACTCAATTGGCAGTGCTGTGGGGTGAGAAATAGTGTTGGAACACTCTCATATGCTTGAAATTTGAGTGCGACTGGTGATCACAGCGAGGGTTTAGCACCACCGGCAAGTTACGCTGGTCCTCGCTGCAAGGATTTAGCACCACCGGCAAGTTACGCTGGTCCTCGCTGCAAGGGTTTAGCACCACCGGCAAGTTACGCTGGTCCTCGCTGCAAGGATTTAGCATCAAAAGGGTTGAACACACAGGTCCAGCTGGGGGTGGGGCTGGGCTGGGCAGGTACCAGTACAGGACAGGTCCTAACAGTACCGACTCTACAGCAGCACCAGACTGATGAGCAGACTGGTTCCCTGACAGTGTCACACAGTACTGCCAATACCAGTACTGGTGCCTGCCCTTACTGCCAACAGGACCTGTTGGTTGGGCTTTAACAGCCCAACAATAATAATAATAATAATAATAATAATAATAATAATAATAATAATAATAATAATAATAATAATAATAATAATACGTACCTGCTTCCTTCCTTCTTGTGGCAGTGAGTGGCTCCCCTGGTGGTAGTGGTGGTGGTGGTGGTTGTGGTGGTGGTAGTTCCACATCGCTGATCCTGCAAATAATGGTTCATAAATATACACTTGGAGACAGGGTGGAAAAAAAACACAGTAAAAACTAAATAAAATAAAAAATAAAAAAAGCATGTTCTTTTTTTGTTTTAATGTTTTTTGGTTTTAATATATATCTATATCTATATCTATATCTATATCTATCTATCTATATATATATATTATATATATATATATATATATATATATATATATATATATATATATATGTATATATATACACACACAAGATTGGAAGAGAGCAAACATAGTACCAATTTATAAAGGAGGAAAGAGAGAGGACCCACTAAGTTACAGAGCGGTATCACTCACTAGTGTGGCTGCAAAGATATGTGGCTACTTAAAAACAGGTGGTTGGATTTTTTAGAAAGGGAGAGAATTATCTCGGATTGCCAGTTTGGATTCAGGAGAGGGAGATCTTGTGTCACCAACTCGTTATGTTATTACTCAAGGGTGACAGATTTAATACAGGAGAGAGAAGGCTGGGGGGATGGAGTGTACCTGGATTTGAAAAAGGCATTCGACAAAGTACTGCACAGAAGATTAATTTGGAAAATTAAAAATAGGGGTGGAGTGGGTGATGGACTGATTAAGTGGCTGGAGGACTTCCTAACTAACAGAGAAATGAGGACAATAATTAGGGACAGGGATTCCAACTGGTGCCCAGTGAGGAGTGGGGTCCCACAAGGTTCGGTGCTGGCACCAATAATGTTTGCTGTTTATATAAATGATATGGTGGACGGAGTGACCAGCCATGTGAGTTTGTTTGCAGATGATGCAAAGCTATTGAGACGAGTCAATGATGTGAAGGACTGTGAGGCATTGCAGAGGGACCTGGACAAAATATGGGAGTGGAGTGGTACATGGCAGATGGAGTTCAACCTTGGGAAATGTAAAAAAAATAGTTTGGGAGGAGCGGTAGAAGATGTGAATATGATTATAAGATGGGAAGTGAGATAATATGCAGAGGAGTGGAAGAAAAAGATTTGGGAGTGACTGTCTCAGAGAACATGTCACCGGACAAACACATCAACAGGATAACGGGACAAACTATGAGTTTGCTGAAGAACAAAAGGACGGCATTTGTGTATTTGGATGAGGAGATGATGAAGAAATTAATAGTTACAATGATAAGGCCAAGGTTGGAGTATGCAGCAGTGGTCTGGTCTCCTCACGAAAAGAAGAAAATAAGAAAGCTGGAAAGAGTACAGAGAATGGCAACTAAGATGGTACCGGAACTTAGGGATCGGACTTACGAGGAGAGACTCAAAAGCATGGGGCTCACAACCCTGGAGAGAAGAAGAGAAAGAGGAGACCTGATAGCAGTGTACAGGGTAGCGAGCAGGGTGGAGAATCTGGAGTGTGTGTGGAGCGAGAGGGAAATGAGAGGACATGGAAAGAAGTTGAGGGCAACCACGTGTAGGCAAGATGTGAAAACGTTTAGCTTCCCAAACAGAAGCATTGAGTTGTGGAATGGACTGGAGGAGGAGGTGGTTAGTGCAAGAAACATTCACGATTTTAAGGAAAAGTTGGATAAGAGAGGATATGGAGACGGGACAGCGCGAGCGTAACTCTTTTCCTGTATGTCACAACTAGGTGAATACACACACACACACACACACACACACACACACACACACACACACACACACACACACACACTGCATGAGGCAATGGGACAAGCCATACAGTCAGCGACAATTAGAGGAGTTCTGTCCCCCCAAAATTGCCAGTGATCGCTAGCTACTTTAACTAAAACAGAGTCAAGGCGTGTTGATGCTATGAAGACTCGCACACTTTAAAATCTCTCACGTGATAAGTCATGATGCACTGTGCCTATAGTCTACAAGACTTTGATCCCAAGTGTTTATGCTAACATTTTTCAGGTGAAGTGGTGAGAAACACTCTACCATTCAGTTATTACAAGCTAAATACTCGCACCCAAGCTTACACCATTCTCCCATTTTTGTCTAATCTCCTGCCGCATGTATAGCTTGAACCATTTTTCCAATAGATTCCACGAAGACTTACTTATGTTCAATCTGGAAAGTACCGAACAGAATCTAGCCAGTAGAACTCGTGGTAATGAGATATTCAAAAGGCCGAAACCCGCACAGTACCAAAAGGAGCCGCTGAGGGGCCGAACTCACTCTCACCAAGACTTCATACCTGTCAAGTCTTACGTTTTTTGCGTAAGTCTTACGTAATTTCGGTGATTTTCAAGTCTTACAATGTAAGTTGAAAATCTTAAGTTTTTTCTCTGCTGGCGGTTTTTTTTAATATGTTTGTTTTAAACAATTTGAAATATATCGTACGTGCCATATTTAAATTCATGTGAGCGTGCTGAGTAACGGCTACTGTTACGGTTAGTGTGTGTGTGTGTGGGGGGGGGGAGGTACCTCGTGCACCCTGCTTGAGTCCGTCGGAAGTTCCATACCTGTCAAGTCTTACGTCTTTTCAACACAAACTTATGGTCTCAAACGCAAAATCTTATGGCAAGACACCACAGTAGCTTGACAGGTATGAGACTTAGCAACACAAAGGGCTGTAGCTGTCTAGGACACTGGGGAGAAAGAAACAGTGGAACACCTAATTGTAGAATGTAGCAACTACGAGAGGCAGAGAGGAGAGTTAGTACCAGAAGTGATGGCCGTGATGAGCCGATGAAAAGCGATACAGGTCAAAAGAAGGTTTGTTTTGGTTTGGAATGCCAAGTGGTATAAATCTTCCTCCAAGGTATAAATACATAATGAACAAGTAAAGTCTGTGTTCGTGATTTATTAATTGCTTTAGTGTATCAAGTGCCTAAAATTGAGAGTACAGAAGTTTTGGTAGACCAAAAAACAACGAACAACAGGTCGTAGATTCAGGCTGCTTTGCAACCTAAGTTTCATAATTTCATTTATCATAACACTGCAACTCTGTCAAAGATTACTGAAGAAAATGTTCTTAATATTCATAACAATGTCACTCACCCTCTGGTTTATAGCCTTTGACTCTTTCCAGCAGGGCCTGTTTCTTGGCTTAATAATAATAATAATAATAATAATAATAATAATAATAATAATAATAATAATAATAATAATAATAATAATAATAATAATAACAGTAATAATAATCAAGCAGTCCTACCTTAAGATGAAGCAGCTGTTGGGTGTGAGTGGCAAAGTCTGGGCAGGAGTGAAGCAGATGGTGTCTGGCTCCTGAGGTACAGCTGTGAGTGGCTGGAGCAGTGAGTGTGGCAGCCACCCTCCACAGCCTGGGTCACCACACACCTGCAGGCCATGACAGGGTTACCAGGAGGCATATTCCCCAAGTCTGTACTCTTGAGCAGGGCAGGATAGGTGAGGTTAGGTTAGGGAAAGTTAGGTAAGGTTTGGTTGGAGTTACTTAAGGTAATTTTGGGAGGGAAGGCCTTCAGAAAAATGGCTCCAATGTCGGGGTTGTAGAAATTGGTGACATGCAGATTGCACAACTGGAGTAGGCCTAGATCTGTATGTAAGTCAAAACTGCGAGTCTGATTAGGCATTTCAGTATTGCTATAAATAAAAAAATAGTAATACTGTAATGCCTAATCAGACTGGCAGTTTTGACATACATGCAGATCTAGGCCTACTCCAGTTGTGCATTCTGCATGTTTAAGTTTTTGAAAGGCATCCATAAGTGAACACTTTTGAGTTTGAGACTATAAGGAAGTTGGTGTTTTTAACTGTTTCAGATATCAATATTCAACAGAAAGGACATATTTTATCACATTAATTTAATATTTAGTTCCATATATTTTTCATGAAAGTAGATGCTCCTTCTGTTACAAAAATTCAGAAGAAAGGGAAGCTAGTCTAATATTACTAGTCTAAAAGAAGGGATACCTTTTAGAAAGCTAATTAATTGTAGTTTTACATTCTGTTCATTAGGAGACACAAATATGACTGTGTTCCTATATTTCACATCAAGAGATTTATAGGCTATAGTTTTCAAAAAGGGAATACATTTTATATTTTTATAATGTGAAAAAATATTTTCCTTATGTTTCTGCGAGTTTTATTATTGTAAGCCAGAGTGGGGTAAACCTAGCTGGGCGTTATCGCGATAAGTTATCGCGATACTTTATCGCTGATAACAAAATCGGGTTATCGGCCATCCGCTACTTATTTAAATATATATCGGTATCTTCGTTACTTGTGTAACCAAACTAGCGACAATCGCTACTTTTTTCCGCCTCAGAAAAAATAACCGTTGTCTCCTTCTGACTGCGCTTGCATGGCCCGGGCGCCCAGTGTTCTATGAAAAAACTTCGGGGTATGAAATATCTTCGGTGAAGAGATTTCATAATTACAGCATCAACATTAAAAAACTGGGTTTTTTTTATGTTAGACTCAAAAATCAATATATCAAAGAGAAAAATCATTTAACTTTGCCCCCAAAACTATTATTCACTGCCTCAAATTTGATACTCCAAATTCGTTTGTGAGCATGCCATGGTATTGAAGGCTCCCGGTGTTGTGTTATTTGGTGTCCCACCGTCAAAAGCTGGCACTTTTTTTACAAGCACTGGTCTCTCGTGAACTGCACATGTTCAGACCAGTAAGCGTAGCCCTGCACAGTCTCACAAAGCTTTTTAACACATTAAGAGTTGCTGGAAGGCTGAATCATACATACAGTACCACCATCCTTGCTGTTTCTAGAACGACACTCTGTACATATAAATACAACTCGTACAGAGTGTCGTTCTAGAAACAGCGAGGATGGTGGTAGTGGTACTGTATGTCCGATTCAGCCTTCCAGCAACTCTTAATTACAGTTAAAAAGCTTTGTGAGACTGTACAGGTCTACGCTTGCTGGTCTGAGCATGCGCAGTTCACGAGAGACCAGTGTTTGTAAACAAAAGCGCCAGCTGTTGAACATGGGACACCAAATAACACAACACCGGGTGCCTTCAACACCATGGCATGCTCATAAACGAATATGTAATATCAAATTTGAGGTAGTGAATAATAATTTTTTGGGCAAAGTTAAATGATTTATCTCTTTGATATATTGATTTTTGGGTAATAAAAAAATAAGCTAGTGTTTTAGTGTTGATGATCTAAGAATGAAATCTCTTCACCGAAGATATTTCATACCCCGAAATTTTTTCATACAACACCGGGTGCCCGGGCCACGTGTAGGGAGGAGACAATGGTTTTTTTCTTCTGAGAGGCGGAAAAAAGTAGCAATTATCGCTAGTTTGCTTACAAAACTAAAAAAGATACCGATATATATTTAAATAAGTAGCAGATGGCCGATAACCCGATTTTGTTATCAGCGATAAAGTATCGTGATAATGCCCAGCTATGGTAGTAGTGGTAGTAGTAGTAGAATCCTTACCTCACCCCCTTCCTTCCTTCTTTCCTTCCCTCCCCTTCCTTTTTTCTTTCCTTCTATCCTTTCCTCCTCCCCTTCACTTCTTTCTTTCCCTTCCTGTCTTCCTTCCTTCTCTCTTTCCCTCCTTTCATTCATCAATTTCTGCTTTCCTTTCCTCCCTTTCTTCCTTTCCATCTCCTCTCTTTCCTTCCTTTCTTCCTATATAAAATTCATAACAATGTCACTCACCCTCTGGTTTATAGCCTTTGACTCTTTCCAGCAGGGCCTGTTTCTTGGTTAATAATAATAATAATAATAATAATAATAATAATAATAATGATAATGATAATAATAATAATAATAATCAAGCAGTCCTACCTTAAGATGAAGCAGCTGTTGTGTGTGAGTGGCAAAGTCTGGGCAGGAGTGAAGCAGATGGTGTCTGGCTCCTGAGGTACAGCTGTGAGTGGCTGGAGCAGTGAGTGTGGCAGCCACCCTCCACGTCACCACACACCTGCAGGCCATGACAGGGTTACCAGGAGGCATATTCCCCAAGTCTGTACTCTTGAGCAGGGCAGGATAGGTGAGGTTAGGTTAGGGAAAGTTAGGTAAGGTTTGGTTGGAGTTACTTAAGGTAATTTTGGGAGGGGGGAATCACAATGAGAGTATTTTCCAAAACAGCCCGTGGTTGGCTGCCAAGTTACAGCCGAGCGTCTTCACTCAGGGACCACATACCCGCAGAGACTTCAGGAACATGCGACCTGGAGTGCCCAACTAGCAGGGGACAAAACAGATGACCATTCTCTTCCTCTCAATCTTTATTTGAATATTCTTCCTTTCTCTCTCTCTGTCTCCATCTTTATTTGTATATTCTACCTCCTCCTCATCCTTTATTTATTTTACTCTTGTTCCTAATCTTTTCTTTATATATATCTCTTTCCTTCCTTCTTTCCTTTCTCTCTGTCTCCATCTTGGTATTTGCATATTCTCCTTCCTCTTTATTTTCCTTTCATTTCCAGTTTTTTCTTTATATTTCTTTCCTTCCTTTCTCTCTCACTCCATCCTTATCCATATCCTCCTTCCCTCCCTTCTCTGACTTACATTCCTTTTCCTTCTCTTCCTCTAAGTCCTGTCACTCTACACTTTCCCTGCTCTTAACATAGGCTGAAAACAAGAAAGTTAACCCTTCCCTAAACTGCACCAGACACCTTAAGTTGACACACATTCCAAACTGCATATCAAAAGTTCTCTCATTGGCAGCAGGGTAGAATAAACTGAACCTTACCTTGCTACATCATCATCCTTCTCTCTCAGCCCATAACTTACCTTGAGATCCATCAGGCTGTAGCAGTCATGGAGGGCTTTACTTTGTCACCACCAACTTGTGGCACTGGCCAGCCAGCCAAGCAGTTCTGTGCAAGGCTGGACCCCATCTTGACCAGGCAGTCTTGCAGGGCGGACTGGCTTGACGGGTCCTGTGGAAGGGAGGGTTTGGGGGTCACTCTCGCCTTGGAAAAATAAAGAATTAAATGTTCTTAGGTCAATATTGTTATATATAATGATATCCCATTACAAGTGTTTCCCAAGGCCACTGAGAAGATTATCCAGGATTCCATGGGTTTATTTTACTCTATTATTTCTGAGAGAGAGAGAGAGAGAGAGAGAGAGAGAGAGAGAGAGAGAGAGAGAGAGTGGTACAAGGAGTACCACACCTGGCGAGACTGAGGCTCCCCCCGCGAGAGGCTGTGAGAGATACGAGAACGGTACTCTCCAGCCACGAGCAGGTCGGGGTGCCGAGGTCACGCGCCAGCCAGCACCAAAAGTGGCTGCTCACAGGTGGCGAAGAACATGCCCCACACCACTAGTGATGCTAAATACACAGTGAACAAGTGTAAAGGGCTTTTGAAATAATGCACAAGAAAAAGTGACATTTTAAGCCCTGAAAAGCGCACAGTGAAACATATGCTACTCGAACGATCGCATAAAGTGTCGTCGGCAAAAATACAAATATGTTGTGTACAATAGATTCGTCAGTTTAAGAGAGAGAGAGAGAGAGAGAGAGAGAGAGAGAGAGAGAGAGAGAGAGAGAGAGAGAGAGAGAGAGAGAGAGAGAGAGAGAGAGAGAGAGAGAGAGAGAGAGAGAGAGAGAGAGAGAGAGAGAGAGAGAGAGAGAGAGAGAGAGAGAGAGAGAGAGAGAGAGAGAGAGAGAGAGAGAGAGAGAGAGAGAGAGAGAGAGAGAGAGAGAGAGAGAGAGAGAGAGAGGTTGGAAGGGCAGGGCAGGACAAGGAGGAGGAGGCAGAAATTATACAAAGTGAAATATTGTGAAGCGGAAAATTGTAGGTAGGCAAAGATATACTGGCCAGGCTTTTGAAGGAGTGTTTTGTGATGGTGGTGATACATGGCTTCTGCACACCTTCATCTGAAGAAACACCCATGGAAACAAACCTAGTCAGTGTGGCTTTGGAAAATAGTCATAATGGGAGATGACAAGTCTCTTATAGAATTTGCTAGGCTTTTCACGTAGTATTTTTGTGATGATACATGGCTTTTGCACCTTCAATGGAAAAGTCACCCATGGAAACAAACCTAGTCAGTCTTCCCTGTGGCCTTGGGAAATGGTTGTAGTAATGGGAGACACACACATTTAAGAAGACAGAGGTACAGAGTGATGCTGGGTTGTATTGGGAGCCCGATACAGTTAAAAACATAGACCTGAGAACCATTTCCCTGTGTCCACATGTCTGGAGGAAGGGAGCATGTCTGTGGGCCCCTGTATACCTGTCACAAGTATCAGGGAGAGCACTAACCCTCTCCCTAATCCTCTGAATATGAGAATTTTGTTTATGAAAGCACTTCTTGTACATATAAAGGAAGAAAAGTCTGTTTTTTCTTTCTTTTTGACCTTGAGCGATGTCCTTTACTGTAAGAAAAAAATATATAAAAACATAAAAAATAAACCATCCAGCAGTGAAGCAAGTTTTCAGACTCAACTCAGTGTTTGTTAAAATTGTTGCGGCATTGAACAAATCTTAATCTTCATTCTGTATCTTTTTATGCTTTTTATTATTTCTTATTTACCTTTCAATGTTCTTCACATGTATAATTTCTTTACTCCTAATCTTATACACTTTTAAATGATCATCTTATTTTTGTAAATGAAGACAACATGTTGCAGATGTACAGTAGCGATATGAAGTGATGTCGCCGCTCTCAGAATGTTTCCTACATTTGAAGATAACGTGTATTTATTGTTTATGTTATAATGTTCCCTCCTAAACGTTGTGATGTATAACACGGTAAAATAATGTAGTAGTACCTGAATTACAATTATACATTCATTTGTTTATAAAAATGCAACTGCAAATGTCATGTGTTGTCTTCAGTACTATATATATATATATATATATATATATATATATATATATATATATATATATATATATATATATATATATATATATATATATATATATATATATATATATATATATATATATATATATATATATATATATATATATATATATATATATATATATATATATATATATATATATATATATATATATATATATATATATATATATATATATATATATATATATATATATATATATATATATAGTGCAGCGACTATGCCTGATGAACGAGCCTCCCATAACCCACTTAGCCAGGGGTGTACCTCTTTGGCCGACTTGGTAAGGAGTGGCTCTCCTGTCACGCTGGTCATGGGTTCAGTCCCAGGCAGCCGGCGAATACTCTGATCTTGATTAATTTCTCGTGTGTTTCGATACACACAGAGGACGTGTTGGGAAACAGGGGAAATAGAAATGAAGCTCCCGGGGCATGACATAATTATAGCTAAGTTAACCCTTAAAGGATGGCTGAGGGTAATTCCTGCTCAGGCGGACAAAGGCAGAAAGGCGGGGCGCGGGAATTACTGTCATTTGATTTCCCGCAAAAATTTGTACTACTTCCCAACATGATATCTCTGGCGAGCAGCAACTGAGTTACTTGTAGTTACTTTCACCATGTAAATAAAAGATTGGCAAGCACTATGAACTATTGTGTTTTGGGCTCCAATTGCCACACAGGGCACCGACGAAGAACACCTTTTTAGACAATTTTATCAGCGGGCACACAAGCAGAAACTCCCCCTCCAGGCCGTCCTTCAGGGGTGAACCTTACCTAATCTTATATATACCTATCTATCTATCTGTATATACATGTTTGAGTTTACAGGCAAAACATCTTTCAGACAGACAGAATTCATCCCCCCAGACACATACCTATGGGTACAGAATGGGTAAAAAGATATCATTTTAACCTCATGAACCTTGGGGTACAGTTGGCAGGCCAGGATCATTGAGGGCAAAAAGTTGAATGTTTCTCTGGGGTGATACTGGCGGCGTCCCTTGGGGAAGAGTGACACCTGACGTACATTGGACAGGTTTGCGTACATTGGCGGCACATTGGGGTGTCATACGTGCGCCTAACATCACCACATCATGGGAAATGGATGTAAGAAGAGGCGTGGCTTGGAGAGGAACCAAGCCTTCAGGTGTCTGCCCTGAACACTTCAGGTACAGGGAGGGATCCTTGACTTACGACGGAGTTCCAGATTTTGTGTGAAAGTTGAAACACATTAATTAAGGAGACGTCACCATTTTATGAGCACACATCACTCCCTCCTATAAGGTTACACACGCCCCAAGACTCCTGACCTTTGACCTAGGATAGCGGCGGCCCGACCGAGGAGAAAATAAAACAGTACTGTACAGCACCTAATTGCCTATATGCTTAACAAAACTAAGAAGGAACTGTTGTCAGACCAACTCCAAGTGCCATAAGTGCCTACATCACTCACCATTAATAATCATACTTATAAGCATCTATCCATCATACAAGAACAAGCAAGGAAGGAAGGAAGGAAGGAAGGAAGGAGGAAGCAAGGAAGGAAGGAGAGAAGGAAGGAAGGAAGGAGAGAAGGAAGGAAGGAAGGAGGGAAGGAAAGAAGGAAAACAAAATATTTAACACTCACCATTGGTTTGATGTCTGCCATATTACAAATCCTTCCTCTTCTTCTTCCTCCTCTTCTCTCTCTGTGTGTCCTCTTCTTTTTCTTCTTCTTCTTCTTCTTCTTCCTGTGTAAACAATAGAGATAGCAATAAATTCATGAAAAGAAAAAAATAGCAAATAAAAAAGTAGAAAAAAATTATATTGAAAGAAGAAAAATAAGATAAACACCTTTATGGATTTATTTTATATATGTATTTTTGTGTGTGTGTGTGTGTTTGTTGGGAAGCACAAGCGACACAAGAAGGATTTTGATTTTAATTCAGTTTATTTTACTCTTTTATTTCTGTGAGAGAGAGAGAGAGAGAGAGAGAGAGAGAGAGAGAGAGAGAGAGAGAGAGAGAGAGAGAGAGAGAGAGAGAGAGAGAGAGAGGGGGGGGGGGGGGGGGTTGGAAGGGCAGGGCAGGACAAGGAGGAGGAGGCAGAAATTATACAGTGAAATATTGTGAAGCGGAAAATTGTAGGTAGGCAAAGATATACTGGCCAGGCTTTTGAAGGAGTGTTTTGTGATGGTGGTGATACATGGCTTCTGCACACCTTCATCTGAAGAAACACCCATGGAAACAAACCTAGTCAGTGTGGCTTTGGAAAATAGTCATAATGGGAGATGACAAGTCTCTTATAGAATTTGCTAGGCTTTTCACGTAGTATTTTTGTGATGATACATGGCTTTTGCACCTTCAATGGAAAAGTCACCCATGGAAACAAACCTAGTCAGTCTTCCCTGTGGCCTTGGGAAATGGTTGTAGTAATGGGAGACACACACATTTAAGAAGACAGAGGTACAGAGTGATGCTGGGTTGTATTGGGAGCCCGATACAGTTAAAAACATAGACCTGAGAACCATTTCCCTGTGTCCACATGTCTGGAGGAAGGGAGCATGTCTGTGGGCCCCTGTATACCTGTCACAAGTATCAGGGAGAGCACTAACCCTCTCCCTAACACTCCGAATAAGAGAATTTTGTTTATGAAAGCACTTCTTGTACATATGAAGGAAGGAAAGTCTGTTTTATCTTTCTTTTTGACCATGAGCGACGTCCTTTACTGTGAGAAAAAAAAACCATAAAATATAAACCATCCAGCAGTGAAGCAAGTTTCCAGACTCAACTCAGTGTTTGGTAAAATTGTTGTGGCACTGAACAAATCTTTCTGTATTTTGTATCTTTTTATGCTTTTTATTATTTCTTATTTACCTTTCAATGTTCTTCACATGTATAATTTCTTTACTCCTAATCTTATACACTTTTAAATTGTCATCTTATTTTTGTAAATGAAGACAACATGTTGCAGATGTACAGTCGCGATATGAAGTGATGTCGCCGCTCTCAGAATGTTTCCTACATTTGAAGATAACGTGTATTTATTGTTTATGTTATAATGTTCCCTCCTAAACGTTGTGATGTAAAACACGGTAAAATAACGTAGTAGTACCTGAATTACAATTATACATTCATTTGTTTAGAAAAATGCAACTGCAAATGTCATGTGTTGTCTTCAGTACTGAAGACAACCTTAAAATGATTTAGCTCACATCATGTGCTTATCTTTGCAAAACAGTTGTTAGACGGCGTTCAGATTTAGGCGATATATATATATATATATACATACATATATATATATATATATATATATATATATATATATATATATATATATATATATATATATATATATATATATATATATGTGTGTGTGTAGTGCGGCGACTATGCCTGATGAACGAGCCTCCCATAACCCACTTAGCCAGTGGGGTACCTCTTTGGCCGACTCGGTAAGGAGTGGCTCTTCCATCACGCTGGTCGCGGGTTCAATCCCAGGCAGCCGGCGAATACCATGATCTTGATTAATTTCTCGTGTGTTTCGATACACACAGAGGACGTGTTGGGAAATAGAGGAAATAGAAAAGTATGCTCTTGGGGCATGACATATATCTCTCAGGGCCAGTTTATTGGCTTGAAGGAAATGTCCAAGTAAGGTCAGGGATGAGTTGCCAGTCCTGCCAGGCTGTTCTGCAATCTGTCTTCACTTCTGTCCACAAGTGTCCATGCCCATGTTAACTGTACACCTGTGATCACACAATCGCGGGTTCAGTGTTTTGTATAGCTGTGGACTCACACGTTCCTGTATTTACCGCAATATGTACACAGGCTGACCCAGAGAATGTCTTCATCAACACCAAAGCTTCATGGGGACACTCTGGCCAATTCAAAGGAAAGGATGATGATTGCAAGAAACACCATTGGACACACATAGTGTACTGTAAGTTACAAAAATTCCTTACAAACAGCTCATCCCTGAAACAGTCCTCACCATGAAGCCTCAGACATTTCCTTCTTCTTCAAGTTCAGGTGCTTAAGTTTCCCTTCCATGGGCATCATTTACTAGTGAATACTTCTTTCTATATAAATGAGGAGATAAAAGTGTGGAGAGTGTACAAAGCAGTGACCTGTTGGTGTCTTTCTCTGTAGTGGGCCGGGCAGGAGTCCTGAAGGCCGGGGCCTCAGCTGTTGAGGGAAACATTCACGACTCATCACTGGCTGAGTGTGTCCGTGCTAACACACTCCATTACAAGTGTACTGAGTGCCCTAACTAATGGTTTGTTATCCCATTAAGTGAAAGTAAACACTATCTGTTCCCATACTTGGCACAAAACAATAATTCCTTGGCTGTAGTATCATGCTGTACACACTGGCATGTGTTAAGTATTACTGGGCTGACTTGAGGAAGAACAAGTGTTACAGTTTACAAGTCACCAGGTGTGACAGTTTTCTTTGGTCACCATCCAATAGAGTAACTGTTTTGCTTCAAATCTTGCAAGACAACAATGCTATGTCTGATTTTGTTGTGTCAGCCATTAAATAAATGTTGCAGACATCATTATTACTGTGGTTTGCAGCATTTCCAACACAATCAAGTAACACTTTCAAAATATCACAGCCATCAGTACTTAGAGCATGTTACAGGCAGGTGCTGACATTTCCTTTGTTTGGGGCAGGCAAAACAGGCAGCCAGTGTTGTTTTGGCATAAACACATGGTAGTGAGGGCATTAAAATATTCAATAAATTTGTAAGGCAGCAGTGTTTCATCACTGCCTGCCACTCACTGACGTCCCAAACCTTACATGGGCCCAGGGAACCAAAGCTGGCTGTGGCTTCAAGCTTTGCACAGACTTAACCAATCCTTAGATTCAGAGATCAGTGTTCTGAACACTGAATCATACCTGCCAGCAGCTGTTAACCCCTTCATTGCTAATCCCTCGCAGCGAGACTATCCCCCAGGCGCACTCGGGCAGCCCAGCTGGGGGAGGGGGTCTCTTTTAACCTCGGCATCTCAAAAACTATTCATCACAGCTAAAAAAAAAAAAAAAACATTGGAAAGAAGAGGCCAAGATCTATAACATTCGGTAATGTAAGCCTCTCCTGCAAATGTACAGGCACGTTCAGCAAGTGACGCTAGTGCTCGCTCTTTCAACCGCTGTATCTCAAAAACAATTCACCGCAGCCAAAAAACAAAAACACCTTTGGAAAGAAGAGGCCAAGATCTATATGATTCGGTAATGTAAGCCTCTCCTGCGAACGTACAGGCAGGTTCAGGGGGTGTTGCCTGTGAAGACATACATTTGTGCGTGCGTGACGGTCAACCGTAAGGCAATGATGTGGTGCTGGCAGGGCAGTACTGCCAAATGCAAAATTTACAACTATATGGTAAAAAAATCAGTGAGGTGAAGCTATGCAAAAATGCTGCAATATTGGACAACAACATCCACCAGTTACTCGTCCGTAGATTTTCTGCGCTTTTCCGCTCTAGGCTGATATGATTTTACACCAAATTTAGTGGAAAACCCACTCAATTGGCAGTGCTGTGGGGTGAGAAATAGTGTTGGAACACTCTCATATGCGGGCAATTTGAGTGCGACTGGTGATCACTGCAAGGGTTTAGCACCACCGGCAAGTTACGCTGGTCCTCGCTGCAAGGATTTAGCACCACCGGCAAGTTACGCTGGTCCTCGCTGCAAGGATTTAGCATCAAAAGGGTTGAACACACAGGTCCAGCTGGGGGTAGGGCTGGCCTGGGCAGGTACCAGTACAGGATAGGTCCTAACAGTAACGACTACAACAGCACCAGACTGATGAGCAGACTGGTGCCCTGACTGTGTCACACAGTACTGCCAATACCAGTACTGGTGTCTGCCCTTACTGCCAACAGGACCTGTTGGTTGGGCTTTAACAGCCCAACAATAATAATAATATAATAATATAATAATTATAATAATTATAATAATAATAATAATAATAATAATAATAATAATAATAATAATAATAATAATACATACCTGCTTCCCTCCTTGTGGCAGTGAGTGGCTCCCCTGGTGGTAGTGGTGGTGGTGGTGGTACAACTGGTTCCACATCGCTGATCCTGCAAATAATGGTTCATAAATATACACTTGGAGACAGGCTGGAAAAAAAACACGGTAAAAAAAGGATGTTTATTTTGTTTTAATGTTTTTTTGGTTTTTATATATACAATATATATATATATATATATATATATATATATATATATATATATATATATATATATATATATATATATATATATATATATATATATATATATATATATATATATATATATATATATATATATATATATATATATATATATATATATATATATATATATATATATATATATATTTTTTTTCCCAACAAAGGAGGCAGCTCAAGGCACACAAAAAAGAAAACAATAATAAAAAAGCCTGCTACTGCTGCTCCTAAAAAGAAACAAAAGAGGTGGCCAGCAAGGTCAAATACGGAGGAGAGGTGTCCTGATACCTCCTCTTGAAAGAGTTCAAGTCGTAGGCAGGAGGAAATACAGATGAAGGAAGATTGTCCCAGAGTTTACCAGCGTGAGGGATGAAAGAGTGAAGATGCTGGTTAACTCTTGCATAAGGGGTTTGGACAGTATAGGGATGAGCATGAGTAGAAAGTCGAGTGCAGCGGGGCCGCGGGAGGGGGGGAGGCATGCAGTTAGCAAGTTCAGAAGAGCAGTCAGCGTGGAAATATCGATAGAAGATAGAAAGAGAAGCAACACTGCGGCGGAATTTAAGAGGTAGAAGACTATCAGTTTGAGGAGGAGAGCTGATGAGACGAAGAGCCTTAGCCTCCACTCTGTCCAGAAGGGCTGTGTGAGTGAAGCCCCCCCACACATGAGATGCATACTCCATACGAGGGCAGACAAGGCCCCTGTATATGGATAGCAACTGTGCAGTGGAGAAGAACTGGCGGAGACGGTACAGAACGCCCAGCCTCGAGGAAGCTGATTTAGTAAGAGATGAGATATGAAGTTTCCAGTTGAGATTTTGAGTTAAGGATAGACCGAGGATGTTTAGTGTTAAGGAAGGTGATAGCTGGGTGTTGTCAAAGAATAGGGGATAGTTGTAAGGAAGATTGTGTCGAGTGGATAGGTGGAGAAACTGTGTTTTTGAAGCGCTGAAGGACACCAGGTTCTTCTTGCCACAATCGGAAATAATAGTAAGGTCTGAGGCTAAGCGTTCTGCAGTCTCCAGCCTTGAGTCGTTAAGTTCCTGAAGGGTGGGTCTTCTATTAAAAGAAGTTGAGTAATGCAGAGTGGAATCATCGGCGTAGGAATGGATAGGACAGTTCGTTTTGGAAAGAAGATCATCAATGAACAACAGAAAGAGAGTGGGAGATAGGACAGAACCCTGTGGGACACCACTGTTAATAGATTTAGGGGAAGAACAGTGACCGTCTACCACGGCAGAAATAGAACGGTCAGAAAGGAAACTGGAGATAAAGGTACAGAGAGAAGGATAGAAACCGTAGGAGGGTAGTTTAGAAAGCAAAGATTTGTGCCAGACCCTATCAAAAGCTTTTGATATGTCCAGCGCAATAGCAAAAGTTTCACCAAAACGGCTAAGAGAGGATGACCAAGAGTCAGTTAAGAAGGCAAGGAGATCACCAGTAGAACGACCCTTGCGGAACCCATACTGGCGATCAGATAGAAGGTCAGAAGTGGAAAGGTGCTTTTGAATCTTCCGGTTAAGGATTGATTCAAAAGCTTTAGATAGACAAGAAAGTAAAGCTATAGGACGGTAGTTTGAGGGATTGGAGCGGTCACCCTTCTTAGGCACAGGCTGTATGAAGGCATACTTCCAGCAAGAAGGAAAGGTAGATGTTGACAGGCAGAGGCGAAAGAGTTTGACCAGGCAGGGTGACAGCACGGAGGCACAGTTTTTAAGGACAATAGGAAGCACTCCATCAGGTCCATAAGCCTTCTGAGGATTGAGGCCAGAGACGGCATAGAAAACATCATTTTGAAGAATCTTTATAACAGGCATAAAGGAGTCAGAGGGGGGATGAGTAGGAGGAATATGCCCAGAATCGTCCAGAGTGGAGTTTTTAGAAAAAGTTTGAGAGAAGAATTCAGCCTTAGAGATAAATGAGACGGCAGTGTTGCCGTCAGGACTGAGGAGTTGAGGGAAAGATGAAGAAGTGAAGTTGGAGGAGATGTTTTTGGCTAGATGCCAGAAGTCACGGGAAGAGTTAGAGAAAGCAAGGTTTTGACATTTTCTATTAATGAAAGAATTTTTGGTTAGTCGGAGAATAGATTTGGCACGATTTCGGGCAGAAATGTAAAGTTCATAATTAGCATTAGTTTGAAGGCTCTGGTATCTTTTGTGAGCTACCTCTCTATCATTGACAGCACGAGAACAAGCGTGATTAAACCAAGGCTTTTTAGCGTGAGGAGTAGAGAAAGAACGAGGAATGTATGCCTCCATTCCAGAGACAATCACCTCTGTGATGCGCTGAGCACACACAGAGGGGTCTCTATCCTGGAAGCAATAATCATTCCACGGGAAATCGGAAAAGTACATCCTCAGGTCGTCCCACCGAGCTGAAGCAAAATGCCAGAAGCATCGCCTCTTCGGTGGGTCCAGAGGGTGTACAGGAGCGATAGGACAGGATGCAGAAATAAGATTGTGATCGGAGCCCAACGGAGGAAGAGAAACACAGAATAACAAGCAGAAGGGGGAAAGGGAAGAAAGAGGCCTAGGAATGTTTGGCCGTCTCCAAAGACAGTCGAATACGTGTAGGGTGCTGGACCAACTGCTCTAGGTCGTTGAGGATAGCAAAGTTGTAGGCTTGTTCACCAGGATGGTCAGTGAAAGAGGATGAAAGCCAAAGCTGGTGGTGAACATTGAAATCTCCTAGGATGGATATATATATATATATATATATATATATATATATATGTATATATATATATGTATATATATATATATATATATATATATATATATATACATACATACACACACACACAAGATTGGAAGAGAGCAAACATAGTACCAATTTATGAAGGAGGAAAGAGAGAGGACCCATTAAATTACAGAGCGGTATCACTCACTAGTGTGGTTGCGAAGATATGTGAGAGGCTACTTAAAAACAGGTGGTCGGAATTTTTAGAAAGTGAGAGAATTATCTCGGATTGCCAGTTTGGATTCAGGAGAGGGAGATCTTGTGTCACCAACTCGTTACAATGATGTGAAAGACTGTGAGGCATTGCAGAGGGACCTGGACAAAATATGGGAGTGGAGTGGTACATGGCAGATGGAATTCAACCTTGGGAAATGTAAAAAAAATAGAGTTTGGGAGGAGTGGTAGAAGATGTGAATATGATTATAAGATGGGAAGTGAGATAATATGCAGAGGAGTGGAAGAAAAAGATTTGGGAGTGACTGTCTCAGAGAACATGTCACCGGACAAACACATCAACAGGATAACGGGACAAACTATGAGTTTGCTGAAGAACATAAGGACGGCATTTGTGTATTTGGATGAGGAGATGATGAAGAAATTAATAGTTACAATGATAAGGCCAAGGTTGGAGTATGCAGCAGTGGTCTGGTCTCCTCACGAAAAGAAGAATATAAAAAAGCTGGAAAGAGTACAGAGAATGGCAACTAAGATGGTACCGGAACTTAGGGATCGGACTTACGAGGAGAGACTCAATAGTATGGGGCTCACAACCCTGGAGAGAAGAAGAGAAAGAGGAGACCTGATAGCGGTGTACAGGGTAGCGAGCAGGGTGGAGAATCTGGAGTGCGTGTGGAGCGAGAGAGAAACGAGAGGACATGGAAAGAAGTTGAGGGCGACCACGTGCAGGCGAGATGTGAAAAAGTTTAGCTTCCCAAACAGAAGCGTTGAGTTGTGGAATGGACTGGAGGAGGAGGTGGTTTGTGCAAGAAACATTCATGATTTTAAGAAAAAGTTGGATAAGAGAGGATATGGAGACGGGACAGCGTGAGCGCAGCTCTTTTCCCGTATGGCACAACTAGGTGAATACACACACACACACACACACACTGCATGAGGCAATGGGACAAGCCATACAGTCAGCGACAATTAGAGGAGTTCTGTCCCCCATAAAATTGCCAGTGATCGCCAGCTACTTGAACTAAAACAGAGTCAAGGCCTGTTGATGCTATGAAGACTCGCACACTTTAAAATCTCTCACGTGATAAATCATGATGCACTGTGCCTGTAGTCTACAAGACATTGATCCCAAGTGTTTATGCTAACATTTTTCAGGTGAAGTGGTGAGAAACACTCTACCATTCAGTTATTACAAGCTAAATACTCGCACCCAAGCTTACACCATTCTCCCATTTTTGTCTAATCTCCTGACGCATGTATAGCTTGAACCATTTTTCCAATAGATTCCACGAAGACTTACTTATGTTCAATCTGGAAAGTACCGAACAGAATCTAGCCAGTAGAACTCGTGGTAATGAGATATTCAAAAGGCCGAAACCCGCACAGTACCAAAAGGAGCCGCTGAGGGGCCGAACTCACTCTCACCAAGACTTCATACCTGTCAAGTCTAACGTTTTTTGCGTAAGTCTTACGTAATTTCGGCGATTTTCAAGTTTTACGGCGTAAGTTGAAAATCTTACATTTTTTTCTCCGCTGGCAATGTTTTTTTTTAACCCTCTCGCACACGATGACGCGTTTCGCATCATCAAAGGTAAAAGGTCCTGGCGCACGATGATGCGAAACACGTCATAGAAGTAAAAAAATTGATTAAAAATTAAGTTTTCAGTGGAAGTGCGTCAAATTTGGAGCGTCATTTGTCGGGATAAGTTTCTTAATGATAACATATGGCAACCTTTCTAAAGAGCGTAAATGAGGAGCATGGAGCGATTTTTAGTTGTTAGGCTACTCTGATGGGAGAGGAAAAAATACAGTTTTGTTGGAGTAACTCAGGAACTAATAGGCGAATGAAGATTTTGAGGATACCATAAGAATCCTCACTTTATTCCGCTTCGAAACATATAATCGGGTGAAAAAGTTGGCCCACAAAATTTAGAGATAGCAAGTGGGGAAGAGTTGGTACTTAGGATTTATTGTCTACAATACCCTATACGGAGACTTGAAACGAGCTTCTATTGTTTATATATATTTTTTCCTCTATTTTTATTTGCGCATGTTCTAGTACAAGTCTTTATGAAGCCATTGATACCAAATTTATTGGGGTACGATATATCTGTGATGGTAAAATACATACTGAAAGGTAAGAGTTTCGCGGCGGCAAAAAAAGGCTGGTCGGGCCTGAGAGATGCATGGTGAGTGGAAGAGAAACTTACTGGAAACTCACTGTGCCCGAGAGGGTTAACATGTTTGTTTTAAACAATTTTAAATATATCGTACGCGCCATATTTAAATCCATGTGAGCATGCTGAGTAACGGTTACTATTACGATTAGTGTGTGTGTGTGTGGGGGGGGTATCTCGTGCACCCTGCTTGAGTCCGTCGGAAGTCTTTTCAACACAAACTTATGGTCTCTAACGCAAAATCTTATGGCAAGACACCACAGTAGCTTGACAGGTATGAGACTTAGCAACACAAAGGGCTGTAGCTGTCTAGGACACTGGGGAGAAAGAAACAGTGGAACACCTAATTGTAGAATGTAGCAACTACGAGGGGCAGAGAGGAGAGTTAGTACCAGAAGAAGTGATGGCCGTGATGAGCCGATGAAAAGCGATACAGGTCAAAAGAAGGTTTGTTTTGGTTTGGAATGCCAAGTGGTATAAATCTTCCTCCAAGGTATAAATACATAATGAACAAGTAAAGTCTGTGTTCGTGATTTATTAATTGCTTTAGTGTATCAAGTGCCTAAAATTGAGGGTACAGAAGTTTTTGTAGACCTAAAAACAACGAACAACAGGTCGTAGATTCAGGCTGCTTTGCAACCTAAGTTTCATTATTTCATTTATCATAACACTGCAACTCTGTCAAAGATTACTGAAGAAAATGTTCTTAATATTCATAACAATGTCACTCACCCTCTGGTTTAAAGCCTTAGACTCTTTCCAGCAGGGCCTGTTTCTTGGCTTAATAATAATAATAATAATAATAATAGTAATAATAATAATGATAATAATAATAATAATAACTACAATAATAATAATAATAATAATAATAATAATAACAATAATACTCAAGCAGTCCTACCTTAAGATGAAGCAGCTGTTGGGTGTGAGTGGCAAAGTCTGGGCAGGAGTGAAGCAGATGGTGTCTGGCTCCTGAGGTACAGCTGTGAGTGGCTGGAGCAGTGAGTGTGGCAGCCACCCTCCACAGCCTGGGTCACCACACACCTGCAGGCCATGACAGGGTTACCAGGAGGCATATTCCCCAAGTCTGTACTCTTGAGCAGGGCAGGATAGGTGAGGTTAGGTTAGGGAAAGTTAGGTAAGGTTTGGTTGGAGTTACTTAAGGTCATTTTGGGAGGGAATCACAATGAGAGTATTTTCCAGAACAGCCCTTGGTTAGCTGCCAAGAAACAGATGACCATTCTCTTCCTCTCAATCTTTATTTGAATATTCTCCTTCCTTCCTTTCTCTCTCTCTGTCTCCATCTTTATTTGTATTTTCTACCTCCTCCTCCTCCTTTATTTATTTTCCTCTTGTTCCTAATCTTTTCTTTATATATATTTATTTCCTTCCTTCTTTCCTTTCTCTCTCTGTCTCCTTCTTGGTATTTGCACATTCTCCTTCCTCTATTTTCCTTTCATTTCCGGTTTTTTCTTTATATTTCTTTCCTTCCCTTCTCTTCCTTTCTCTCTCACTCCATCCTTATCCATATTCTCCTTCCCTCCCTTCTCTAACTGACATTCCTTTTCCTTCTCTTCCTCTAAGTCCTGTCACTCTACACTTTCCCTGCTCTTGACATTGGCTGAAAAAAAGAAAGTTAACCCTTCCCTAAACTGCACCAGACACCTTAAGTTGACGGACATTCCAAACTGCATATCAAAAGTTCACTCGTTGGCAGCAGGGTAAAATAAACTGAACCTTACCTTGCTACATCATCATCCTTCTCTCTCAGCCCATCATACCCTACCATGAGATCCATCCATCAGGCTGAAGCAGTCATGGAGGGCATTACTTGGTCACCACCAACTTGTGGCACTGGCCAGCCAGCCAGTCAAGCAGTTCTGTGCAAGGCTGGACCCCATCTTGACCAGGCAGTCTTGCAGGGCGGACTACTGGCTTGACGGGTCCTGTGGAAGGGAGGGTTTGGGGGTCACTCTTGCCTTGGAAAAATAAAGAATTAAATGTTCTTAGGTCAATATTGTTATACATAATGATATCCCATTACAACTGTTTCCCAAGGCCACAGAGAAAATTATCCAGGATTTCATGGGTGATTTTCCCTTTCAAGGTGCAGGAGTCAGCTCAAACTATACCCAGCATCACAAAACAGTCCATGAAAGCCAGCAACTTATACGAGAGAGTTTCAGCTTCTACTATGACTGTTTCCCAGGGCCACAGTGAAGATTAACAGGGCTTTCATGGCTGATTTTCCCATTCAAGGTGCAGAGGGCATGTTCAAACTATTACCAGCATCCCAAAACACCCCAACAAGTACTAGGAGAGGCTTTTCAAACAGGTGAACTGAGGTGCCCAGACATTTACTACAGACCTTTGTCCCTGGGATCAAAATAATTTGTTGGGAGTAAAATTTAACATAAAAATTCAAATCCCTTGCAAACTAATAAATGAGTATATCAAATGTAGGGATATATATATATACACCTTTATGCCTTGTGTGAGGGGCAGTACACACACACACACACACACACACACACACACACACACTTAGGAGCTTATGTAAGCCCTGTTTCACTCAACCTCAGACACCCCCAAGCCTAGATATAACTTCCCTAAGCCCTGTTTCACTCCCCCAGCTTCTCTCTAAGCCATTTCACTGTACCTCAGATACCTCAAGCCCTGTTTCACTCCCCCAACTCCTCTCTAAGCCCTGTTTCACTGTACCTCAGATACCCCAAGCCCTGATTCACTCCCCAAAGCCCTCCCTGTTTTAGTCACTCTGGGTAGCGTCATCTACTCACTTGGTGCCTCTGAGCAGGTGTTCATGGAGACGACAGCAGCACTCACACACTCGATGAAGAACACCTGTGAGTTCTGGTCCCCTGTTCCTGCTTGTCCATCTCCTGAGAGCCCTGCACCATCCTGGAAGGGGTAAAGGGGGTGGTAACTGACTGATAGTGAGAATTATTAGGGTATAAGTAATGGTGAAGGAGGGCCAGATTCTTAAACATTTTGACGCCCAGACGCACACACACACACACACAATGACAAGGCTTTCATAGGAGTTGTGATTATTTCCAAGGGTAGTTTCTTAGCCCGGTAGCAGCGACGGGCCAAATGTGTGGCTTTACCGTGTGTAGCAGAAACAGGCCAAATTTTGGCCATAATAGAAACCCCAAAAATTAGATGATGTATAAACTGATCACAAATGCATTGATATATATTATGAAATGGTTTGTGTGAGTGATGATTTTTTTCTCATTTTTCTCGCTTAGAGTGGCATTTAAGATCCACGCAGCAGAGCTTTTTCCACTGGGCTATCAGAATGGTGAGTCTGCATGTGTGTTTGTGTGTGTGTGTGTGTATTTACCTAGTTGTAATTTTACAGGCCTGGGCTTACGCTGGTGTGGTCCCGTCTCCATACCTATAATTATCCAACTTTTCCTTGAAGCTCTGCACACTCTTCGCCGATACTATTTTTTCACTTAGTCTGTTCCAAACCTCTATATTTCTTTGTGTGTGTGTGTGTGTTTCTATGCTAATTCATGTTCATCAGTAAGAGCATGGCACTTCAGCAATTATATCTTTTTTGAGGACAAATTTTGACTAATATTATCCTTTTTGGTAGCCTGAACTTTTGGCCTAAGGAAAAGAAAATAACTGAACAGAGAATTGAAGTGAGCACTCCACCCCTTACCATGGTCCCCCTCATCCAGTGTGCTGTACTCCTCGCCCTCGGCCTTGCCCAGCGCCCACGGACACCTCCCCATGGCCGCCAGGGTCCACAAAGTCCAGCATCTGTGTGGCAAAGTCCAATTAGTATATCTGTGGGAGATTTAGCACCGGAGAGTACATCACCTTACCCTAGTGTTGGGTTTGCTAAGTATTATAAGGATTCTTAACTAACTCCAGCCATATATTTAAACTAACACAGCCATATATTTTCAACCCTAGTCATATATGTATATTTTAACTAACCCAGCCATATATTTAAACTAACACAGCCATATATTTTCAACCCTAGTCATATATGTATATTTTAACTAACCCAGCCATATATTCTTTTGAGCCTAGCCATATATATTATAACTAACTCCTGACCAGCGACTCCCCAGGTTCCCACACACACATTTGTGGCTATTTTTTCAGTTGTTTGGATCAGTCCACTCTTTGCTATTAGTTTCCTGGAGCTTTGAAGGAGTCCTGGCCGTGTCAGCCGTGAGCCATTGAGGCCGTGACATCCAAACCAGTAACCGGACACACTGTTGGCGCCCCAAAGAACACGCCTTACTATATGCTACCATCTCGACATACCATTAAGCTAGTTGTCGCACACAGCCTAAGTGTCTTGTGGCAGTAATGTTAGGTAAGGTTACTGTAGTGTGCGTTAGGTTACATTAAGTTGAGTTAATATTGTTCCTTCAGCCTAAGTGTCTTGTGACAGTAATGTTAGGTAAGGTTACTGTAGTGTGCGTTAGGTTACATTAGGTTGAGTTAATATTGTTAACATTTTTAGAATTTTAATAGGTTTTCTTGGTGAGTAGCAGAACCTCTCCTTTCAAGTGGCGAAACAACTAGCACGCGAAATCACGGAGGTGCGAACACCCACAGGTGGCGAACCGGACAGTGTCAAAACCTCTGCAACCCGAGTGTCCCTATCTTTTCTAATATATCCTTGTTGGGTGCAGTAAACCACGAGAGTTAACACAGGTTCACCTCACTGCTGAACCAAACTATTTTTTTCTGAGGGTTTGGTGTGTCTTGAAACGGCCACAGTCACCCCTAACACTTGCCTGCTGCATCTTGACAGGCTTGGGATGACCACCATGCAGGCACCCCAAGAAAGCCTACCACCGCTAGAGACCACAACATAAAAATTAAATAAATAAATAAATGAATCTAATGGGGCCTCACCTACAGGGAGGTTTACACCCTTGCCTCTCCTTAGGGTCAATATAATACAGGGGAATACACACAAAACTCCTCCCTGGCACGGGGCACACCAGGGAGGAAAAGTATAGAATAACACCCAGAGAGCCAACACCCCAGTATGTGTCCCGCTCTCCACACACACACACCCCTGTCCCTGCTCCTGCCCCTGTGGTATCATCCCTGACTCTGCCCCTGCCCCTGCATGCTTGGCTCAACACACACACACACACACACGTCACCGCTGCCATCCCTCTGCCCACAGCCCCTGCCAGAGTGTCCTCCCCTGAATGCCTGCCTCCTCACCTCAGGACACACACACACACACACACACACACACACACACACACACGTCACCGCTGCCATCCCTCTGCCCACAGCCCCTGCCTTGACCCCTGCCAGAGTGTCCTCCCCTGAACGCCTGCCTCCTCACCTCAGGACACACACACACACACACCCTTGGGTCGCCTCTCTGGCAGGCTTGTCACGACACCGCCACCCGAGGCTGTCAACCTTATTTTCCACAACAATCACCTCCTCCACGCCTTCATTAACATAGGTAACCTTCAAGAGAGCAATCAAGACACTAGTAGCCGACGCAGCCAGCTCCATCCATCACAACTTATATTTTTTTATATTTTTCCAAGTTTAACGCCTTATTTCACCGTCCAGACGACTCCTAAACCCTGAACAAGACGTCACCTCCTTTGCTTCCCTCCCTGGCACTGTAGATTAGGAAATAATAATAATGATAAAATAACTATTCTTAGCACCATCACGCGCCCTGCCCGCCGCCACCCTGCCATGTTTTCTGCTATTTATCACTTGTCTCGCCTTGATTTACTCTCCTCGCCCGCCCTAATCCCTGATAACACGACTACCTACCTTGCTTCCATCCATGGCCGTCTGTGTCGTCCTGGATTACAAGGAAATTGGCCGACACGCGGAACGCCGTCCACCTCGGATCAGCTGACCGGGAGGAAGGAGGAGGAGGAGGAGGAGGCGATGCAAGGCGGCCACATTTTCACCGTCATATGCCAAGTGTACACCTAAAAACTACCCCCTCAACCCCATTTATAAAATTTACTTGTTTTTCTCGTTATATTTGTTAATTGTTGATGGTTCGTTGTAATAGTTATGGGCCAGAAAATGGAGGATAGATGGTGGTGAGGATGAAGACTTGGCACCTCTGCAAGGGAGCATGTGTATAATTGTTTTTTTCCTGGCATATCTGTTTGGCGTGTTTTCTTGTGTTTCAGGCTGTGGATAACTCTACCAAAGTCAGGAGGAAAGAAAATCAGGGAAAAGAACAGAAAAATACGACGAAGAGAAGAAAAGATGAAAAAAACATGAAAGAATCTTGCTTTCCAACTTTCCCTCCCTCCTCCCCTTTCTTTTCCTCCCAATCCCTCCTCGTTCTTGCCCCACGATGAAGAGGAGGAAGGTTAATTTCCCCGTACGTAGCTTATATCCTGAAATAATCAAATCAAATGCAGCTCTGTTCATAACCAGTTGTAGTTTCTTCAGCAGATATTTAGGAAGGCCATAATAAAGTGAGTTACAATAATCCAGCTTACTAGTTACATGATTATATATAAGCATCTTCATAGTCTTATCATCCAGGTATTTCTTGACAAATGCAATATTTCTGAGATGGTAGCCTGCCGTTCTCACCACCTGACTGATCTGTTCTTTGAATGATAGAGTGCAGTCAAGTATCACACCTAAATCTTTGACTGACTTTTTTACAGTCCTAGTGTCATCTTTTATCCGAAGAGTGGAAACATCTAGCCTCCTGACATCCTTGTTCTTCCCGACAATCAAACATTCAGTTTTATCCTCATTCAGCTTCAGTTGCTTAGAATTCATCCATTTCCCGACATCTTCCATAATTCTGCTCAGCTTATCTTCAGTGTTTTCCACGTCACTCAGCGACAAATAGAACTGTGTATCATCAGCATACAGTTTAAAGTCAACTTCATGCCTTCTTAGCAAATGTGAAAGACCAATAGTATAAACACAGAATAAAATTGGACCCCGTACACTTCCCTGGGGGACTCCTCTTTGCAAAAGTTTATGAGTGGAGAACGATTTACCTATTTGCACACAGTAAGTTCTGTTCTCAAGGTAACTCCTCAGATAATCCAGCACACCACCCTCAATTCCAATATTCTTGCAATCCTGAAGCAATAGACTGTGCTCCATCGTGTCAAACGCAGCACTCAAGTCTAACAAAATCAGAACACCACACTTCCCTTCATCCATAAGCACAAGCAAGTTGTTTACCACCAAACAGAGAGTAGTTTCAGTTGAGTAAAGCCTCTTGTAGGCAGATTCATTATCCGGTAAAGCCTGCACCACTAGCAAATGCTCCATTAGCTGATTTAAGATCACATTTTCAAGTATCTTAGATAGAAACGTCAAGTTGGATACTGGTCTAAAGGAACTTAAACACTGTGGGTCCAGTTTACCTTTAACGATAGGTTTCACGATCGCCGCTTTCTCACTCTCAGGGAAAGTCTTGTTTTCGATACTAGTGTTAACCATCACAGTCATAATATTTAAGAAATCACTAAAGTTTTCACTCTTAATTATGTCACTTATCGGCAAGGAATCGTTATCACCACAGAGTTATATAACTCTGTGGTTATCACAGTACGTCAGGTTCACCTGTGTATGATAGTTTTCACCACAGCCACATCCACTTGTTGAAAGCCTGTTAACTTTATTTCAGGGACTGGAGTTTCCACAGCGGATCCATGGTAACCGCGGTCGCCTCTAAAGTTCATGATAACTCTCTCAATTTTCTGGTCAAAAAAGTCTAAAAAACTTATTTGACAGCACCTCATCCGAGAAACCATCCGGAAGCTTGTTAACCTTTCTGTTTCTAGTCAAACTGTCAAGCACCTTATATAAGTTATTGATGTTCGGCCCTGCCTCCACAACCTTATTCCGATAGTATTCTCTTTTCCGTTTTATCACAAGCCGGTTTTCTTGGTTTCTCGCCTCCTGGTATGCTCTTCTTGCCTCATCTGTTTTTTGCCTACGCCACAGTCTTTCTTTTTCTTCTTCTCTCTTTTTGCCCACAGTATTTCCGCCTGACTTTAACTTTCAGCAAGGTGAAACGGCGATCGAATTTTCGATTTGACGTATTTCAACTTACACGAATTACGATAGTCACTGCCTTAAATGAATTACGTTGAAAAAACATTTTAAACAAACTGAATTTCATCAGCATGGAAGAATAATATAAAATAAAATATATTTAAATGATATTTTCTAACAAAGGTATTATGTAATTCTATTTGTAAATGATATCAAGTCTTCCTAAGATATATGTATTCATGTGGAATGCAAAGATATTATAAATATACCAGTTAGAAAATCGAACATCAAATTTGCAATGTCCAAGGAGGGCGCCATCCACTGATGCCGCTTCAGCTTTTTCCACGGGCCAATACTGTATTATTCCTTGTTTGTAACGGCTATCAAGGAGAAAAATTACTTTTTTTGTGATTGTAACAATGTCTGTGTGCCATCAATTTACACTTATATGCCTCAAAACTCCTTAAACATTGATAATGTACACGATCTGCGGTTGAAAATGCTATTAACTGGCAACCGCGCCATCAGACCGTTGCCATATTATCGTAGTCAGAGCATCGTATTTACAGGTTTCTGACCCATAACAATTGTCAAGAAACACCAATAAATAAGCATTTTATCGATGATTTTATATGAGGCCAGTTTTAGGGGTAAGAAGACAGTTTTTAGGTCGTAAATCGACAATCATAAGAGGATGAGTACGACAATCTCGTAACGGAGCGGGCCCAGGCCCGGGGCTGGTCATCTTCAAAACAACGGCCTGGCGGCTGCCTGCCCCTGGCAGGACCGCCGCTTTCCAAGAAAACTCTCTCATCTCAACAAAAGGCAAGTAATTCTGATTTTGTTGTAAGTCAAGCTTAGCATTTGTTCATTCTAGTGACAGAGAAGTTCAAAGTAGATGCCAAGACATGGCCGAAGAATCTTACAGGACAAAAAGGAGGCGACTGAAATTGCTTATGTCAGCACATGTAGATTTCCTTCAAAATTCCTCAGTAAACCAAGTTGTTGACTTGTATGACACTAACCAACAGTTATCTGAGTCGTGTGCTCACAGTTCAGAAAGCGAAGTGTTGAGTAATTATCATTATGAAGCTGCAGGAACCTCTAATGTAGGTTTTAAGAAAGCCCAAGATCACTGTCTGGACAGAGATTGTTATTCCTCTCCGCTTTGTGATAGCTCAGAAAGCAGCGAGATTATGTATATGAAACTGATACTCATGACAGTGTTGCAAAGATGATAATTATCCTTGCATGGGAAGGAAGGATTTTGAGGGGTGACTAGATATATATGGAGCCGAACGAGCAGTTTTTCTTGAGTTTCTGAAAAGAGTGGGATATAATCTGAGTGTACATATTACTTACTTTAAACTAGTTTATGGTGAGTATAGGAGTGATGGCTATTTGTGAATGATTGTGTGTGTTAGATTAGGTATAACATTTTTCTTTACCATTTCAGATTGCACGTTCTTGTGTGAGAGGGGTGCTGACCTCCCAAGACACAGTGAGGCGCATTCTTAGGTGTGCTGTGACAAACTCCTTGGCTATGCAGTACAACTGGTGTGGCAAAGGAGAGAAACAGAGCTTTGGCATCTTGAAGTTGAAGGACACCATTATCAGTAAGTATAATAGTCAAATTTGCTTGAATTCATCTATCTATTCTATTCTCTCTTACACCTTGCCTTCCCCCTAGGGGGTGGCCACGGCAGAAAAGCCTCCACCTCTCCCTGTCCATACACTCCCTCCTTGCTTGCTCCAGCAGTCCTCCTCATCCACCAGCAATTCTCTCACACATGTTCTCCTTCACCCTATCCACCCATCTTCCAAGCGGCCTTCCTCCTATTACAACCCTCAATTTCACTTACATACACCTTTTTTTACAAACTCATCACGCTTCATCCTCTCAACATGGCCAAACCGCCTCAATGTATTCCTCCTCACCCATTCCACCACCCCACACTACACTCCACCTGCATGGGTTCCCATACCACACCTTTCATACACACTCATTACTCACACCCTCCCACCTTGACACAATTCACATGCCCCTCTCAGGTAGCTCATTTACACAGCACACTCTCGACTGCTGTGCCCTTATTCCATGTCCAGGTCTTTGACCCATATGTCAATGTTGGAAGGAGAATGCTATTACTCTGACCCAGCGAGCTTTACTATCTGGATTTGGACAATAATGCGCAGGGCACCTGCATAGGTGCATAACACGCATAGGAAACCTATCATAAGCTTTCTCCAGATCCATGAAAGCTGCAAACAGTTTTTTTTACTTTTTCCCAAGTACTCTTCTACTATCATTTTAATTGCAAATATTTGAGCCACACAACTGTTACCCTTCTGAAACCCTCCTTGCTCTTCGCTGATCTTCCCTTCAGTAACCTCCATCAACTTCTCTGTCAAGATTCTTCCATACACTTTTCCTGGCACACTAAGCAACAGGGGAGTGGAGTCAGCTACTTTTGGCCAGAGTCGGAGTCGGTAAAAGTACCCCCGATTCCGACTCCCTACCATAATCATTTATCGTGTAATGTAGTTGTGATTTTTTTTTCTTTTACATTATCTAAATGTTGTTTATGTAAAGTACATGTAATTTGGATGTAAATACATGGAAGAAAAAGGACCTCAGGAGAGTCTACTGGCACTACAGACGGCATCTAAAAAAAAAAAAAATGCAATAGAGGGTGAGGGCCATGGGGGCCGGAGTCTGAGTCGCAACTTTAAAATTTCCTGGAGTTGGAGTCGGAAAATTTCAACTCCGACTCCACACCCCTGCTAAGCAAACCTATCCCCCTTTAATTATTACATTAATTTTTACTACCTTGTCCTTTGTGAAAAGGGACAATAATTGCCTTCCTCCAGTCATCTGGTACTTCTCCCTGTCTCCATGCAAGCTCACATATCAAGGACATCCATTCTACCACTGCTTCTCCTCTATATTTTAACATTTCACCAATTATTCCATCTATACCTGCAGATTTGCCACACTTTAGCTTGGCTATTGCTTTCCCTATCCTCCTCTCTATCAATTTCTATGTTTATACACTCGCTTTCTACCTGTTCCACACCCATATTTGTCACTATTGCTTCACTTGTAGTCATCTCAATACTCAAGGAATATATCTGAGTGCTGTTTCTTTCATGTGATATGTCAGTAATATTTATATACTGTTATTACTATATAAGCCTTGTTAAGATGGTATATAGTGCAAAAGTAAAGTGTAGGTCAGGGAACCAAACCCTGTCAGAAACTGACTATACTTATTACTTAATAAGGTGGTAAATAGGAACTAATGAAAATAATCATTTTGACAGAAAGTGTGTGCAAGCATCCAGACTACAGGCATTCAGCAGCAGCCTCTGTCGAAATCATTATGAAAGAATGGTTCCGCACAGCCAGAGACCGTGATGGAGGGCGACGAAGGAGAGATCGAAGTGCTCCAGACCACTAAAAACGGTGTGAACACAGAAATAATACAGAGGCTTTGCCAGGTCACAACCATGAGTGTTAGGTATGCATGCAGCACATAACATAGGTATCCTGTTAATAACTGAACTTTGGAAATGTTTGCAATTTCTACTACCTCGCCTACATACCTGTGTGAATACATGAAATACTTCAGTCATTAGTGCAAGTAGACTATAGTCTATTCACTTCCTGATTCCTACCCAAGCCAGTAAGAACATGTCACTGTATGTAAGAGGGAGGGAGGGAGACCACACCGACCAACCGGACACCTGCCTCTCCCTCTCACCCACAGTGACGTACTTAACGACCACAACACCTTCCTTTTCCTTTTTTACATCATATTTTACCTAAAATCTGAAGGTACCATCGTGTTCAGGGGAGTTTTTTTTGTACAAGAACAAATGTTTTGTTCTGAATTTAGCTAAAAAAATATCTAAAGGGCTAAATGTCTAAAAGGACAAGTTTCTGCTGTGATGTCAGACATTATATAAGAAGCATTACCTGCATCATGTTGAGTTACTTACATATATAAATTAATAAATGACATGTACTTTGCCCTAGGCAGAACTTTAACTCTGTAGGAGCCATTCAGTTGCCAAGAGTTTGGGAACAAAATTTCCTGTGATAATATTTTTTGCAATTGTATGTTTAAGCTGATTTTGTGGTGACCTGATGTATAAGAATAATACTCAAATTTCTAGATAGATAGATAGGGAATTTTTAATCCCCTGTACACTTCAATGTTGGACTTAAAAACTTGTTTTTTTTCTTTTTCTGGGCTACAAAGCTGTGTCAAGTGTCTGGCATGAGAGGGCCACCTCCCTTGTAAAGGTAACATTGGCCTTATATACTATAAATAGATTGACAAATTTCTCTACATCTGAGGTACTCGTTATACAGTAGGGTAAATAGGTTTTGTATTATCACAGATTTTTATTTTATTTGATTTCCTCCTGTATTATTCTGGCATCATTAATTTGTGTCCTAGTCAAAGATAAATCTGTGCCACATTATATATTTTTATTATATTGTCACTATGAATTTATTACTGATGGAAATGTTATTAGGAATACATATTATATTCTCAGAGTTCTGAGGTATACAGTAGGGTAAGTAGGTTTTGTATTATCGTAAAATTGTATTTTATTTGATTTACTTCTGTATTATTCTGGCATCATTAACTTGTGCCCCAGTCAAACTTATTTCTTTGAGCTGCATTAAGTACCGTCACAGAATGATTTCTTACTATGGTGGAAATATTATCATCAGGAATACATTCTCAGAATCCAAATATGCAGTTTTTTTAGTTATGAGTACTCATATTTTGCTTAAAGTTGGGAACACTGCATATATATATATATATATATATATATATATATATATATATATATATATATATATATATATATATATATATATATATATATATATATATATATATATATATATATATATATATATATACACAGTTATACCCTAATATACACAAGTGACAGGTTCATTATTATTTTGTACAACAAAGCTATGTTTTAGGGCCATATTACACGTCAAACCCGAGAAGTTTCAGGTCCCTACAAAGGTCGGTTTAGGGGCCATATTACAAGTCCCATCCGAGAAGATTCTGGTCCTTACAGAGTTATTCATCCCAAACTCTGAAGGGACCCGAAACTTCTCAATTTGGACTTGTAATGCGGCCCCTAAATCGACCTTTGTAGGCGCCCGAAACTTCTCGCTCCAAGTTATCGAAAACATTGTTGAGTTTATATGTACGGAGAATGTTATGAATTAATATATATTCTGATAGTTCCTACATATTTTGTTTTACGTGAACCCTTTTAGTGTTTTTGGACCATTCAGTTATAAGCGGGTTATGGCAGTAATTACCACGTTGGCCCTCCGTAAACGGCCCTCCGGAGAACCGATGAGCAAGACTGGCAGCGGGCCTCCGTCAACACCCGACGGAGGGCCGCTGGTTTGACATACGGAAGGCCTGCGGAGGGCCGCTCTGTTTTTGTTTGCTGGGATTATATAGCTTAACCAGGCAGGTAGGACAGTTTCCACGTAACACCGAGCCATGTTCACAGATTTCACGACAATTAATAGTAATTTCCTGTATTACAGAGCTAATCAATATTTCTGGCTGAAAATTCTTTCGCAATCTGAACGTAATCTTTTTTTCTCTGCACTGCTTCCCTCACGTATGAAATTTCAAAGGTTACCAATTTATGCACCGGGGACATACAACATATTTCATCAACACACACCCCTTGCACTAGATCACCGTCTATATCGCTGAAAACCAAGTCTAGCACATGACCCCCTAAAGAAGCCATCTCAATGAAGGCCATGGCAGAAGAATTTTCAGGATCATCAATCCATAGATTAAAGTCACCACAGATGAACACATTTGCACTCACCATATCCACAGACTCCAAAAATGTGCGAAATTCATCAATAATGACCTCCGCTCTTGTATCCGGAGGTCGATACACCACAATAAAGGTGCATTTCCTTCTATCAGTTTCACAGATGACTTGCACTAATTCAAAGGTATCCCACCTTTCTGATGCTTTTCTCCGAATCTTCTTAAAAGAATTCGAAAGAAAGCTCCCAACACCACCGATATGTAGAGAGGTACGAGTTACTGGCGTCATCCCACGAATCTTGGCGACGTCGTAGTCATTTAGCCATGTCTCAGTTACCGCTAAAATGTCAAGATCCTTCTCTTTGATGAGATCACGGATATCTAGAGTTTTATTTCCCACAGACTGAACGTTTAGCAGACCACATTTAATCTTTGTATCTGAGGAATTAGTAGCCATGATCCGTTATGTTACGAATTCTCTCAATATCAGTCTGAAAAACTACACAACACTGGTTATTCGCCGAGTGATTAATTTCAGACTTTTTGTACCTCACACAATTTATACATTTGCTCTCAGTCCCGGGGCAGTCTTTCGCTTTATGCTCTCCTGCACATTTATAACATACTGGGTTCTCACCATTGGCCTTGGCAGTGCATTTGGACTCAATATGACCATATCTCTGACAATGATAACATATTATTGCATGGTATCTGTCTCCCACAGTATACACCCCCCATTCAAGTTTTGTTAAGAACATAAGAACATAAGAACATAGGGAAACTGCAAGAGGCCGGGTGGCCTACACAGGGCAGCTCCAGAATCCCCCCCACTACTCACGATGGGTGAGGTGTAGTTACAGGGGTTACAGGTAGAGGCTTGATCCTCGTTATACCGGCGGTACTATGGCACGCATCCAGTACCCTGTTACCTTACTGCACCCACACCTCACTGCCACCTGTCGTCCTCTTCCATGTAGCTATCCAGTCTACTCTTAAAACAAGCTATCGTCCCTGCACTAACTATGTGATTGCTGAGTCTATTCCATTCCCCCACCACCCTATTACTAAACCAATGCTTGCCTATATCTCTCCTAAATCTATACTTTTCTAATTTAAATCCATTACTGCGAGTTTTATGCTGCTGGCTAATTCTCAGTACTTTGCTTATTTCGCCTTTGTTGTAACCCTTGACCCATTTGAATACTTCTATCATCTCCCCGCACTCTTCGTCTCTCTAGTGAATGTATAAGTTTAGAAGTTTCAGCCTATTTTGATATGGGAGGTTCCTCATCCCCTGAATCATCTTGGTCATCCTCCTCTGAACTGATTCTAGCAAGCTGATGTCCATTCTGTAGAGGCAGCTCCTTTGACCCTAAGCTCCCGTGTATCTACCCCCACCTAATATCGCTGTCCATGAATTTATCTAGTCTATTTTTGAATGTGACAATTGTATTGGCACTCACCACGTGACTGCTAAGCCTATTCCACTCATCCACCACCCTGTTTGTAAACCAATTTTTGCCTGCGTCCCTGTTGAATCTGAATTTATCCAGTTTAAACCCATTACTTCGTGTCCTACCCGGTTCTCTTACCAACAAAACCTTATGAATGTCTCCCTTATTAAAGCCCTTCATCCATTTATAAACCTCGATCATGTCTCCACGCACCCTTCGCCTTTCTAGAGAATGCAAGTTTAACTGTTTGAGTCTTTCCTCGTATGGCAAGTTTCTCAACCCCTGAATCATCTTAGTCATCCTCCTCTGCACCGATTCTAACATTTTGATATCCATTCCATAGTAAGGTGACCAGAACTGAGCCGCATAGTCAAGATGAGGTCTAACTAATGCTAAATATAGTTTGAGGAAGACTTCGGGGCTTCTGTTGCTTACGCTCCTTTAAATAAATCCCAGTACCCTATTTGCTCGATTTCTAGCTTGAATGCATTGTGCCCTTGGATGGAGATCAGAGCTCACTAAGACCCCTAAATCCCTCTCGCACCCAGACCTGCTTATGAGAGTGTTATTTAAGTAATAGTTATGTGAGGGGTTGTTCCTACCTACACTCAGAATACTGCACTTCCCTACATTGAACTCCATCTGCCATTTATCCGCCCAGTCATACAATCTGTTGAGTTCACCCTGGAGAATACTAGCGTCCTGATCCGACTCAATTACTCTACCGATTTTGGTATCATCTGCAAATTTACTAACATCACTACTAATTCCTGTATCTAAGTCAATGATATCAATAATAAACAAAAGTGGACCTAATACCGAGCCTTGTGGGACCCCACTCGTAACACATCCCCAGTCAGATCTCTTACCATTGACTGAATTGTTAACTAAACATTTAAGTGAGTCTTTAACATATAGCGCAACTCACTGAACTGCCACACACTACTGGCGACCCACCAGCGTCACGTATCCTGCCTAACAATTCTCTAAAACGCCTGAGAAGGTCCTCGCTTGGCACACGATCTATCGTGGTGCTTGTAGATTAGCTCTCTAACCATTGGGTCACATTTCAGGATATAATGTGCTGTGCCACCGGCAGCAGGCTTACTAAAATTTTTCTCAATTTTCTCCTCAACTTGTGGAATGGAGTGTAGGAACTCATTTCTTTTAAGCAGTGTCTCAATTATCTTATCCCCAGTCTCCTCCTTGTGCACATTACGATCTTTGGCCTCAGTTTTCCCACACTTTTAGTCCTGACTTTCTCCACAGATTGCAATTTTTGGGCTGCCTCATTCCTCATATCCTCATCATCAAAGTTCATTATAATATTACCTCCAATAGTAAATCTTGAATCAGTAATCTGAATGCCATGTAATGCTTCAGAAACTTCACTTTTCAACTCTGTAGCCTTTTTATCTTGTTCCGAGGCCTTGACAACAAGTAAATTCTTCTTAACTTTCCTCTTACGTTTGGTGACCTCAGCCCAAGTTGCATCTGCTGACTCCACATGTTCAGCCCGCTGCAAGACGTCCGCCACATCCTGCACCACCTCCCCCAGCTCCTCCTTCACGCTGACCGCTTGTGACTCAGCTTCTTGTTTCACTTCTGATATTTCCTTAGATAATTCCAGCTTGAATTCTTCCGTTTTTTCCACAATTTTGGTAGCCAGAGATGCTTTATGAAGGCATGGGTTGCAAATCCAATTTACTTTATATATATTTTCCGACTTAATTCCAGACAGATGAGCACACTTCACATGACACCACTTAGGGCACAGACAGCACCCTATCCGCTTATCGCTCGTCAGCACCCCTGACCAGTCCTCCGGGACCCAAGCCACCCCGGGGACAGAGTGGCCTCAACGCCTAGCCTCGCAGCCTCAATGATTAGGTATGTTTGTGCGGCTTACTCGCATCGGATTCCGGTTTGGCCTGAAAACTATGAGACTCCTAACTTGTGGGCTGAACTAAATCATCGCCTATTCGACTAAGTGCTTATAAAGTGCAAAAAGCAGCCTAGATTCCGATAAGTAGCAATATTACTAGATTTACTAGCGGCTTCTCTTGTTACCGCCGATAAAAGACTGTTGAACTCTTAATTAACTTCCATAATAAATCAAACTATCGCCTAGTCGACCAAAGCGCTTACAGAACGTAGCAAACCTAAACTCCGAAAAGTAGGATTGATAGATTTTAGCGATTAGCACTTCCTTTCACCTACGATAAAACAACAAGCGATTGGACTCTTAACATCTAGTATTTCCCAAACCTTCATTTATTCGAGTAACACAGCGTAGCAGACCTTACAAACTCCCCAAAACAGTACTATTAGGAGAGCCTAGTGATTACCAGCGCCCAGCCAATTTTTTCCACCAAATCGATAAAATACTGACGGTGACCGTGAGCCTTTAGTAGCCATCGACCTTAATCCCCCCGGAGCCTTGACACCTGTGAGACACTCTGCTGGTCTCAGCGTGTAACCTTTCAGCTTTGTTAACCGTTCCTCCCGGGCTCCCTCCCTGACCACGCCCTGCTTCTGTACTCCGTCCCATCCCTCCGGCGTGGTCTCGGGGGCCCAGCGCGCGAAACTGCTTCTTGCATTAGCCACACCGCTGCTGCGAGGGGCGGCGCGAGGCGGAACTGTCCTGCTGCTCGTCCGTGTATTGAGGCCTCGCGGAAATGACGATTTTTACATCATCTTCCTGTTTTGAATTCCCCTTTTCTCTCCTTTTCCTGTATGTCGTTCATCTGTTGTCATATTCTTTCCAACCCTTTTCCGATTTTTCATTGTGTTTTTTGTTTTGTTTCCTTGCTTCCGTTTTTTTCATAATTTGTAACCAATCGACTACTTATCTTCATAATTTCTCTTTCGGTTCAATGTGGAGGCGTTCTCTGGTCTTGTTTCCCTAATGCCTGAGGGCGAAAGCAAGATCGAGAGAAGTGAGCTGCATTGTATTCATATGGTATTAATGTCGAGTTTAAGGTTAGATCCTCTTTACCAGTTGTGATGTAACTTGAGCCTCCCATCGCCTGAGAACTCTCGCCCGCTGGAGTGATGTTACTACTTGAGCCTCCCAACACCTGAGGTCCACATCTTTTCTTCGCCCGGTGGAGTGATGTTACTACTTGAGCCTCCCAACACCTGAGGTCCACATCTTTTCTTCGCCCGCTGGAGTGATGTTACTACTTGAGCCTCCCAACACCTGAGGTCCACATCTTTTCTTCGCCCGGTGGAGTGATGTTACTACTTGAGCCTCCCAACACCTGAGGTCCACATCTTTTCTTCGCCCGGTGGAGTGATGTTACTACTTGAGCCTCCCAACACCTGAGGTCCACATCTGTTCTTCGCCCGGTGGAGTGATGTTACTACTTGAGCCTCCCAACACCTGAGGTCCACATCTTTTCTTCGCCCGGTGGAGTGATGTTACTACTTGTGCCTCACAACACCTGAGGTCCACATCTTTTCTTCGCCCGGTGGAGTGATGTTACTACTTGAGCCTCCCAACACCTGAGGTCCACATCTTTTCTTCGCCCGGTGGAGTGATGTTACTACTTGAGCCTCCCAACACCTGAGGTCCACATCTTTCTTCGCCCGGTGGAGTGATGTTACTACTTGAGCCTCACAACACCTGAGGTCCACATCTTTTCTTCGCCCGGTGGAGTGATGTTACTACTTGTGCCTCCCAACACCTGAGGTCCACATCTTTCTTCGCCCGGTGGAGTGATGTTACTACTTGTGCCTCCCAACACCTGAGGTCCACATCTTTTCTTCCTTTGCCTTGAATCGGTTTGTATTTATGTTTTCACGACTCACTGTTTCATTTTACATCCTGGCGCTACAAAAACTGACATTTCTGTTTCTTGTTTTGATTGGTTCCCCCAAGGCAGAAATAAACCGTGACTTTTTTTTTTAAATATTCAATAATTTTCCTGCGCGGGATGATAAAAAAACCCTTGTCATTTTTATTTTTTTCTTATTATGGCGGGATGAGCTGAAAAACTTCCTGCACTTTTCATTAATTTTGTTGCGTTGAAGTATTACACAAATCGTGGCACTTCATATTTTAATAATAGTTTGCACCTTGAGCGTTTGTCTTAACTTGTTGCACCGAGTAGATACTAAAAACACAACTTTGGTTTCCTAACTCTCGTCTTACTCTTTCCGTCAGAGTAGAAAACATGTTATTTTGTTCAATCTACCTCGCTTCACGAACGACTTAATGCAAGCTTCCATAAAAAAGAAAATTTACACAAACTTTCGTTAAAAATCTCCGCCAATACCGGACCACTGCGGGCTTCTCCTTCCTCCCTCCATCCGTCCCATTATACGATTACGAATTCGATTAAGATTATTTCAAATGTTGTTTTCTCTGACTCAGCATCTGTGTCTGTCTGTCAGTCTGTCTGTCTGTGTCTTTGTTAGTCAATCTATCTGTCTTTCTGTCTGTATTTGTGTGTCTGTTATTCGTTTATTTATCCATCTATATAAAAAACATTCCAACTCACCTATCCACTTATTCATAGCCAATCTATCGATCTATATGTCTATATCTATCTATGCATCTATCTTTTTTCCTATCTCTGCATCGATTTATATTTATTCCTTTCACATTACTGTTATTATTGTCCTACACACACACACACACACACACACACACACACACACACACACACGATTCCACAATAGCTGCAGCAATTAACAACACTTCACCATACTACACCTCCCTTCAAAATGATCTCAACACCCTGCTGGCCTGGGCCCAAGACTATTCCGTCACCATTAACAGGAAGAAAACAATAGTCATGCACTTCGACCTGGCCATTACACCTACTCCACCCCCAACACTCAAGCTCGGTGATCACATCCTGGAAGCTGTGCACACCACTAAACTACCTGGCATCCTCCTCGACGACAAGCTCAGCTGGGACCCTCACACCAACACTACGATCTCCGCCACCTCATACAGACTGCACATGCTCCGCACTCTCAAGAAATTTGGCGTCCCTACCTCCGACCTGACACATGTCTACACCACATTCATCCTGCCAAGGCTGTGCTACGCCTCTCCACTCTGGTCGTCATCCCTCAACAACACACAAACAAAGAAACTGGAAAAAGTACAGAAGAGGGCAATTATACGCATCATGGGGTCGAACTACACAATTTACAATGAAGCCATCACCCAACTGAACATTCTCTCCATTCTGAACCTCCTGACCCTTCAACTTCACAGGTTCAGCACCAAGCTGCTTCACAACCCACACCACAGACACCTGCTCCCTCCCGAAGCCCCGAGGCCCCGTCGAGCAGTACGCCGCCCCAAGAAACTGGTCCCCATCAGAGCCTGAACTGACCGGGGCAAGAACAGCACCATACCGACAGTAGTTAGCTTTTTAAATAACTAGCAAGGATAATAACCTGACGTTTTAAGTGTTTATCATGAAGTACTTTAATTTTATGTTATTTCTATTCAAATTTATTTCACTACTGTTGTATTCCATTAACTCATCACATTCTTTTTCTTTTATTCATATTCACCTATTTTCTAGTCAACATTGCCAAATTCTCATCACTTAATTCATCTTTTTTTTTTAACAACAAAGGAGACAGCTCAAGGGCACAAAAAAAGGAAACAATAATTAAAAAAAGCCCGCTACTTGCTGCTCCTAAAAAAAGAATCAAAAGAGGTGGCCGAAAGAGAGGTCAATTTCAGGAGAGGTGCCCTAATACCCTTCTCTTGAAAGAGTTCAAGTCGGAGGCAGGAGGAAATACAGATGAAGGAAGATTGTTCCAGAGTTTACCAGCGTGAGGGATGAAAGAGTGAAGATGCTGGTTAACTCTTGCATAAGGGGTTTGGACAGTATAGGGATGAGCATGAGTAGAAAGTCGTGTGCAGCGGGGCCGCGGGAGGGGGGGAGGCATGCAGTTAGCAAGTTCAAAAGAGCAGTCAGCGTGGAAATATCAATAGAAGATAAAAAAGAGGCAACATCGCGACGGAATTTAAGAGGTAGAAGACTATCAGTAGTAGGAGGAGAGCTGATGAGACGAAGAGCCTTAGACTCCACTCTGTCCAGAAGAGCTGTGTGAGTGGAGCCCCCCACACGTGAGATGCATACTCCATACGAGGGCGGACAAGGCCCCTGTATCTGGATAGCAGTGGTGGGCACCGATCACTTTTTTGCTGTTCCGATCCCCGATCATCCGATCAGTTGGGGCAGCTGATCCGATTCCGATCATCCGATCATTTCTTAAGTGCTGGTGTTCATCCGATCGTTAAAACTTATAATAATTACTATTATTTTTTAAATAATAATTACAAAAACCACCTATTTTAGGCGTTCTGTAAGTAATAATTTCAAATAAGTAATAACTTAATTATTTGCTTATAAATATCTTTATTTTTCCTCTTTCTTTTGGTATACAGGACATGGTAAAGAAAAAATGTTATCTTAACTTCTTATTTTAGGCATTTATTTAAGTCTACTCTTTTTATTTAATTTCTGAAAGTATGATATTATGTTCGCTATTTTAACTTTTGTTTGAAGTTGATTTAGAATTTTGACAAACATTTTTCATCTTGTCGATTCGAATCCCCGTGCTACTACCTGGGATTTTTTAGTCACCGCCGAGTGGCTTAAGACTATCCACAGGCTGTCCAGAAGACCACCTATCATCCCGCTCTCTAGAAGAAACCGTACAAGCGAATCAAAAATGAGTTCCAGGGGGCAGCATGAGCCAAGCATAACTAGCACCACTATAAAAATTGCCTGCGCCATGACGGGCTTGAGCCGACCACCAGGCCCCTGAAGAAAGTCTTCCGGCGCTATAGGCTGAGATGTAAACAAAAAAAAAGTTACCACATTTATCACATTTACCGACATACAAGAGGTGTAGGGTACCTCATTTATCATATTTACCGACATTCAATTGGTGGAGGGCATCTCATTAATCACATTTACCGAGATACAAGGGGTGTAGGTTATCTCAGTTATCACATTTACTGACTTATAAGGGGTGCAGGTTATCTTATTGATCACATTTACCGACATACAAGGGGTTCAGGTTATCTTATTGATCACATTTACCGACATACAAGGGGTGCAGGTTATCTCATTTATCACATTTACCGACATACAAGGGGTGCAGGTTATCTCATTTATCACATTTACCGACATACAAGGGGTGCAGGTTATCTCATTTATCACATTTACCGACATACAAGGGGTGTAGGTTATCTCATTTATCACATTTACCGACATACAAGGGGTGCAGGTTATCTCATTTATCACATTTACCGACGTACAAGGGGTGTAGGTTATCTCATTTATCACATTTACCGACATACAAGGGGTGCAGGTTATCTCATTTATCACATATACCGACATATAAGGGGTGTAGGTTATCTCATTTATCACATATACCGACATACAAGGGGTGTAGGTTATCTCATTTATCACATATACCGACATACAAGGGGTGTAGGTTATCTCATTTATCACATATACCGACATACAAGGGGAGCAGGTTATCTCATTAATCACATTTACCGACATACCTCATTTAACTCATTTACTGACATACAAAGGGTGCAGAAGAAACTTTCATATTTCAAGCAATTTTCAAATTCAAAACATACGTCAACATTTACTTTTAATAAATTAAAAAAATAAAAACTCAAGTGGGAGATATCGCGATAGGCAATCGATAAAGTCACGGTACCGTGTCGCAGCTCATCCACCCTTTGTTTGTAAACAAATCCCGCGCATGCGCAGATTGGATGGATTGACTTAGGATACGTGGATGGCAGATGACACCACACCGGGTAGGACACGTAGCAATGGGTTTAAGTTGGATAACTTCAGGTTCAACAAAGACATAGGCAAGAACTGGTTTACCAACAGTGGTGGATGAGTGGAACAGACGTAGAAGTCATGTGGAGAGCACCAACACGATAGACACATGGAGTAGACATGGAGTAGGTAGGAAGACAGCTACCGAACGGGCGCAAGCCACTCCCGGTGAGGTATATATGGGAGGTGAGAAGGGAGCTGAAGCCCTACAAAGACCCTTCCCATGTCCTCACTAACCGTTTCCCTATTGTCTCACCAACACCGGAGAGTAGTTCAGCATGCTCTCTAAAGACAGATCCTCTCTTTATCCACACCACACTACATTCACACAACATATACACCTTTTCCCAAAATTCAAATTTTAAAATGGCGCACCTACATCAAGCCTCGGAGTCCCCGCCTGGGGGGAGGACCACAAATTCCCCCAGGGAGGACTCCCCTTCTGGCTGCCGACCCGAGAGGTGTCTTGATAAATCCTCGAACCTCTTTCTTCTCAATTTCTGCAACATTCGCGGTCTTCGTTCTAATTTTCATTCTGTGGAACATCATCTCTCCTCCTCTAAACCTCACCTTCTCTTCCTTACCGAAACACAGGTTTCTGAGGCTACTGACAGCATTCTCTACTCTCTTCCCTCCTACTATCTCTATCCTAAATTTCAATCCAAAGCTGGATGTTGCGCCTACGTGCGCAACGACATCACTTGCTCTCGTGCCCACGACCTTGACTCTTCTGAATTTTCCACCATCTGGCTAAGACTTCATTGTCATTCTATTACTAAATACATCTGTGCTGTTTATATCTCACCTAACTCTACCAACTATGTAAAATTCTTTGACTATTTGAATTCTAAATTGGAGCACATCTTGACCCACTCTCCCTTCGCTGAAATCTCCATCCTAGGAGATTTCAATGTTCACCACCAGCTTTGGCTTTCATCCTCTTTCACTGACCATCCTGGTGAACAAGCCTATAACTTTGCTATCCTCAACGACCTAGAGCAGTTGGGCCAGCACCCTACACGTATTCCCGACCGTCTTGGAGACCGGCCCTACATTCTAGACCTCTTCCTTACCTCAAACCCTTCTGCTTATTCTGTCAAACTGTTATCTCCGTTGGGCTCCTCCGATCACAATCTTATTTCTGCATCCTGTCCTATCGCTCCTGTACACCCTCTGGACCCACCGAAGAGGCAATGCCTCTGGCATTTTGCTTCAGCTCGGTGGGACGACCTGAGATGTACTTTCCGATTCCCGTGGAATGATTATTGCTTCCAGGATAGAGACCCCTCTGTGTGTGCTCAGCGCATCACAGAGGTGATTGTCTCTGGAATGGAGGCATACATTCCTCGTTCTTTCTCTACTCCTCACGCTAAAAAGCCTTGGTTTAATCACGCTTGTTCTCGTGCTGTCAATGATAGAGAAGTAGCTCACAAAAGGTACCAGAGCCTTCAAACTAATGCTAATTATGAACTTTACATTTATGCCCGAAATCGTGCCAAATCTATCCTCCGACTAACCAAAAATTCTTTCATTAATAGAAAATGTCAAAACCTTGCTTTCTCTAACTCTTCCCGTGACTTCTGGCATCTAGCCAAAAACATCTCCTCCAACTTCACTTCTTCATCTTTCCCTCCACTCTTCAGTCCTGACGGCAACACTGCCGTCTCATCTATCTCTAAGGCTGAACTCTTCTCTCAAACTTTTCCTAAAAACTCCACTCTGGACGATTCTGGGCATATTCCTCCTACTCATCCCCCCTCTGACTCCTTTATGCCTGTTATAAAGATTCTTCAAAATGATGTTTTCTATGCCCTCTCTGGCCTCAATCCTCAGAAGGCTTATGGACCTGATGGAGTGCCTCCTATTGTCCTTAAAAACTGTACCTCCGTGCTGTCACCCTGCCTGGTCAAACTCTTTCGCCTCTGCCTGTCAACATCTACCTTTCCTTCTTGCTGGAAGTATGCCTTCATACAGCCTGTACCTAAGAAGGGTGACCGCTCCAATCCCTCAAACTACCGTCCTATAGCTTTACTTTCTTGTCTATCTAAAGCTTTTGAATCAATCCTTAACCGGAAGATTCAAAAGCACCTTTCCACTTTTGACCTTCTATCTGATCGCCAGTATGGGTTCTACTGGTGATCTCCTAGCCTTCTTAACTGACTCTTGGTCATCCTCTCTTAACCGTTTCGGTGAAACTTTTGCTATTGCGCTGGACATATCAAAAGCTTTTGATAGGGTCTGGCACAAATCTTTGCTTTCTAAACTACCCTCCTACGGTTTCTATCCTTCTCTCTGTACCTTTATCTCCAGCTTCCTTTCTGACCGTTCTATTTCTGCCGTGATAGACGGTCACTGTTCTTCCCCTAAATCTATTGACAGTGGTGTCCCACAGGGTTCTGTCCTATCTCCCACTCTTTTTCTGTTGTTCATTGATGATCTTCTTTCCAAAACGAACTGTCCTATCCATTCCTACGCCGATGATTCCACTCTGCATTACTGAACTTCTTTTAATAGACGACCCACCCTTCAGGAACTTAACGACTCAAGGCTGGAGGCTGCAGAACGCTTAGCCTCAGACCTTACTATTATTTCCGATTGGGGCAAGAAGAACCTGGTGTCCTTCAACGCCTCAAAAACACAGTTTCTCCACCTATCCACTCGACACAATCTTCCAAACAACTATCCCCTATTCTTTGACAACACCCAGCTATCACTTTCCTCAACACTAAACATCCTCGGTCTATCCTTAACTCAAAATCTCCACTGGAAACTTCATATCTCATCTCTTACTAAATCAGCTTCCTCGAGGCTGGGGGTTCTGTACCGTCTCCGCCAGTTCTTCTCCCCCGCACAGTTGCTGTCCATATACAGGGGCCTTGTCCGCCCTCGTATGGAGTATGCATCTCATGTGTGGGGGGGCTCCTCTCACACAGCTCTTCTGGACAGAGTGGAGGCTAAGGCTCTTCGTCTCATCAGCACTCCTCCTCATACTGATAGTCTTCTACCTCTTAAATTCCGCCGCATTGTTGCCTCTCTTTCTATCTTCTATCGATATTTCTACGCTGACTGCTCTTCTGAACTTGCTAACTGCATGCCTCCCCCCTTCCCGCGGCCCCGCTGCACTCGACTTTCTACTCATGCTCATCCCAATACTGTCCAAACCCCTTATGCAAGAGTTAACCAGCATCTTCACTCTTTCATCCCTCACGCTGGTAAACTCTGGAACAATCTTCCTTCATCTATATTTCCTCCTGCCTACGACTTGAACTCTTTGAAGAGGAGGGTATCAGGACATCTCTCCTCCCGTATTTGACCTTGCTTTTGGACACCTCTTTTGTTTCTTTTTTAGGAGCAGCGAGTAGCGGGCTTTTCTTTTATTATTGTTTTCTTTTTTTGTGTGCCCTTGAGCTGCCTCCTTTGTTGTAAAAAAAAAAAAAAAAAAAAAAGTGGGGGGGATTCTGGAGCTGCCCTGTGTAGGCCACCCGGCCTCTTGCAGTTTCCCTATGTTCTTATGTTCTTCTTAATTTGCAGAGTTTGTTCCTTGCATGGCTCATTCGCTGAATCTTGTTGCGATGTGTGCTGCTGAATGTTGCAGTGACTATGTTTGGTGCTAGGATTCAACGTCTGTATGTTTATCTGGTCAAGTCAACACATCGTTGGCGCAAACATGGAGATGCGCTGCAAGGCTCACCAGTTATCAAGTGCTTGCCAGACACACGATGGTCGGCTCGTGCAGATGTTGTAGAAGCCATAGCCAATGGCTACGAGCAAAACATAGTTGTACTAGAAAATCTAGCAATGGACATAAGAACATAAGAACATAAGAACGTTGGAATCTGCAAGAGGCCGGTAGGCCTATACAAGGCAGTTCCTTTGACCCTAAGCTCCTGTGTATCTAACCCCACCTAGTATCGCTGTCCATGAATTTATCACCTTGTCACTCACCACATGACTGCTAAGCCTATTCCACTCATCCACCACCCTGTTTGTAAACCAATTTTTGCCTATGTCCCTGTTAAATCTGTATTTATCCAGTTTAAACCCATTACTTCGTGTCCTACCCAGTTCTCTTACCAACAAAACCTTATGAATATTTCCTTTATTAAAGCCCTTCATCAGTTTATAAACTTCGATCATGTCTCCACGCACCCTTCGCCTTTCTAGTGAATGCAAGCTTAACTGTTTGAGTCTTTCCTCGTATGGCAAGTTTCTCAACCCCTGAATCATCTTAGTCATCCTCCTATGCACCGATTCTAGCATTTTGACATCCATTCTATAGTAAGGTGACCAGAACTGAAGCGCATAGTCAAGATGAGGTCAACTAATGCTAAATATAGTTTGAGGGAAACTTCGGCGCTTCTGTTGCTTACGCTCCTTGAAATAAATCCACAATGACGTTTTATGTGCGCCTGGGTGCCATTATATTTTGCAACATGTTGCTCGCGTTATCATGCCGCGACACTCACAGATGGGAATATTGGGTTTCTGCAAAAAAATCACTATTACTTCTGCAATTTCATTTCTTGTATAATTCAGTAAGGGTACAAACGTCAAAAAACGCTCTGCTGGCCCCTCTGGCAACATGTACCGAATGGTTAGGCGTTGCTGGTCCATGTGAGACACGTCTGGAGGGGAAGCCGCAGGTATGGAGCAATATTTGGCATTTTTTAACTTCTGCTGCTATGGTAGACACAACATTTTCCCCCAACACATCGATCAGCTCGTTACATAGTGTTGAGGAGAGGTAGTTTACATTACCACTTCCCTGGTTGGCATGTTCCTGTAAATGTGCCGCGAGAAAAAGAGTCGTACTTGCTAATAAGCTCAAATGTTTTACGTGACTCAAGTCAGGGATTATATTGATATGACACGAAAGGATGGCAGTGGTATCCTTGAATTAAACAGAAAAGTGCTTATATTAATGTACTGGAGCTGGCGCGGGGCCCCTAAATGCGCGGGGCCCTAGCTGAGCCGCGGCCCTATGGGCCCTGCCCTAAATCCGGCCCTGCTTGTTAGCCTTTTTGTTAGCTGTTTTTTTGTGTGTTTTTGATTAAGGCGCGAACTGTTATCTCACGTCAGGTCCGGTGTACCGTTGCCTGCTTTCTCCTGTTGATAGAAGTCGTGAGACAACACAATAGCCTTTTAGTTAAGTGATGTGGGTTATGTGTTGGTCAAGCGGAGCCGTTAAGTTCACTTTCAGCTCACTTAATTTACTCTCTCTCTCTCTGGTTGATTAAATGGTTGTATTGCTTTTTAAATATATTCACAGAATAGTTACAGTATTTTGTGGACGAGTCGTAAGTCGTACGCACATTCCGAGAAGTCCTGTGCTCTCGTCCGCCGCCCGCCCTGACCTGCCGGCTTCTCTTGGTACAGGAGGGGCCAGCGGATAGCATGCTTGCTGAATCAGCACCGTTCCCACGGCAAGGAGCACCTCCTAAGCACAACGTAGCGTCTGTGTGTAACGTCCTGGCGCCACTGGGCCATGGCGATACGACATACATTCACACATTCACATTATGTTATAATATACACATTACATCGCTCGGTCACGGAAAAAGTCGCGACCTCGCGGCTCACCCGACCCTTAAAATCAGTGTACCTACCCATGTTACAGTCGCACAATGTGTACTAGTTAAACGAGGGCCTATTATGGTTGCATGTAAAAAAAAAATATATACAAGTCACAGCCCGCCTAACGATACAACATCGGGAAATGCCAATGACAATAAAAATATTCATGGAAGTAACAATAAATGGGCAAGTACATACAGGGCGAGGTAAATAGGAAGCTCAGCACTAGTCCCAGAAAACAAAATAATAGCTCGAGTAGTCATTTACAAGATACATCCTAGAAAAATAAATTGACCAAATTGTCATTAGGATACATGGTAACGGAGCTATTTGGAATAGTAATAAGAAAAGGAAAAAAAAATCCTTGAAGAAGATTTGATACAAACTGAATCTTCGAGTCACAATGCGTACGAACTCAGCGCGGTGGGGCAACTCTTGCCTGAAGATGGTTGTACAAAGTCAGAGCCCGCTTAACAAGGCAGAACAGGGGGATGACAATGATGATAAAAAGAACCACCGGCAAGATCAGTGATGGGTAATGTACATATGGGGCAAGGTAAACCGGTAGAGAGTCATGGACAGCTGACTCCAATTCCGAGAAATTTGAAAAGGTTAGCTCGGAAAGGCTATTTGTCACATACTTCATCCTAGAAAAGGTGAGATTCACTAAACTGTTAATAGGATAGATTGGGATGGCATTTGTGGCCGCAAATCCATGATGGAGCTTCTCCGGAAAGGTCGTCAAATTGACAGAACGTAGGGAGCAAGACACCCGTACCGCCAGGTGACCTGCAACCTCTCTATAAGTTGAATCTTCAGGACAGACCACTGTCACAAACACTGGTAGTGTGAAAAAGAAGTAGTGAAATCCGGAGAACCTCCTGTGGAAAAATGATTTAGGGACGAGGTGATGATAGAGACAACTCTCTAGAGCTTTAGAAGCATCTGACTGGGTTAGCACCACTAACTCCTGATACTCCGTTTATCAGGTCTACAGCACTATAAAAGAAAATCCTGTCACCAAGTGGTGAAATCACCGTTGTAGCAAATCTCACTGAAATATATAAATCCAGCATAAATAGTTAAAGTAATTCCAGCATTAATAAACATCAAATTCAAAAGACAAATTTCCTCCTATCCTCCGACCGGAACGAACGTGGATGACTGACATCAGTGATGTCAAAAATAATTCCCGTAATTTTTAACAGTGGTATGTCAAGGAAAAGGTAAGTGAGTAAGACTTGTCTGCGTACTTCCAAAGCTGAAAGGTATTCACATGCTGGGTACAATAAAAGTTAGGGACAGCATCTGCCCAAGTGTGGTTAAGTCTGTCTTTGCAGAGAAAAATGTCTTTCAAGCAGAAGCACATGAGGTTCAAGGTTAAAAGTACCTATCCCTATGGTAGTCTACACCCTCGACTATTACGGTCCCAACAACTAAGGAGACTGACTGCCCTACATCAACTCAGCAAATAGTGAGTAAGAGTGAAAAGTATTACTCAAGCACTCCCCTCTCGCATGAAAAAGATGCAGGCAAAAGCTCAGGAACCAAATAAATTAGTAATTGCGAGGACGCAGGTTATAGTCGTGTGTTGGAAAGATAGACAAAGCATCGTCCGGCTGAGGCAAACAGGCGGTTCTCGCTGGTTCAACTAAAGTCGAATCGATGACCTCAGGCTGGGCGTCTGTCTTTTTGAGGCGATCACTATGCACAATTTCATATGAATTAAAAATGAGATCATAAAGCTCAAATTTGTGACCATCTAGTTGCCTAACTATCTGGCGTGGGCCCACGAATTTAGGGGACAACTTCGAATGTCTCTCTGGGACTCGAATCATAACAAAGTCACCCACTTTCAAGGAAACAGGGGCGGCACGCTTGTGTTGCTGCAAGCACATAGCCTCAGATGTAGCCTGTAGTCTCTTTCTGACTTCTCTATGAATATCTATGAAAACCTTGAGTTGAACCTTAGAATAATCATCTACATTATATACAGGTGAATGAGAACTACCAAGCAGGTCATACGGGAGTCTCTTCTCAACCCCAAAAATTATGTAGTGGGGAGATTGTCCCGTTGACTCACAAACACTGCTGTTTATGCTTGCTGCAACATATGCTAGCCAGTCCTCCTATGTATGCTGAAGTCCGCTAACGACCGGGCGCAAGACATCTAAAATCTTCCTATTCGCGCGCTCAACAAGGCCGTTGCTGGCTGGGTGATAACTGACTGTAAAAGATTGTGTAATGGCAAACTGTTTGCATATTTCTGCTAAAAGTTGATTTCGAAACTCGGTTCCATTATCATTTAACAACACTCTAGGTGTGGAATACGGACAAATGAGATGAGTAATCAGGGCATGAGCAATGGACTTAGCAGATTTATCTTGCACTGGGGCTAAAACAACGTACCGAGACAAGTGATCTACACAAACTAAGAGGTACCTAGAGCCCTGGTGGCTGGCGGGAAGCTGTAGCAAGTCAATAGAAACTACATCCCAAGGCCGGGCAGGGGGCGGGTATTCTAGGATCGGCGCAGGCCTAGGCACCGTCCCTTTATGTTGGGCACACTTGACACACTTAGCCACATACGCGTCAATATCTACATGCATAGTTGGCCAAAAATAGACCCCTTCCCTTACACTTTCTTTCTCGTCCTTTCCCTTTCCCTTTCCTTTCCTTTCCTTTCCTTTCCTTTCCTTCCCTTCCCTTCCCTTCCGTTCCAATTTTTTATCGTCCTTTCCCTTCTCTCTCTTCCCTTCCCTTCCCTTCCCTGCTTACAAATTATTAAATTAATTTCTGCTTATTATAAAACCATTTTTTTGTAAGCATAATAAAGTGTTTCAAGTGTTTCCACTTTTTTCTCTTTTCTTCCCTTTCCTTCCCTTTCTCTTCCACTTTTTCCCCGCCCTTTCCCTCTCTCTTCTCTTCAATTATCTTCCCTTCCCTTCCCCTCCCTTCCTTCCTTCCTTTCTTTTCCCATCTTTTACTTATAATTTCTCTTCCTTTTCTTCCCTTCCCTTCCGTTCCTTTCCCTTCCACTTTTTCCTTCTTCCCTTCCTTCCTCTCTTTCCTTCTTCCCTTCCCCGCCTGAACCCGCCTCCATCCTTACTAATCCTTCCGCCCCATCCACCTCCCTTGCTACCTCATCCACTCCCACTCCCTCTTCTCCCTCCAACACCCTTGACTCCTCCCCTATCCTCATCACCACTCCATCTTCCCCTTACACCTCCAACACGATCTCCTCTGCCACGCCTGAACCCGCCGCCACCCTTGCCATTCCTTCCCTTCCCTTCCCTTCCCTTCCCTTCCACTTTCTTTCTCGTCCTTTCCCTTTCCCTTTCCTTTCCTTTCCTTCCCTTCCTTTCCCTTCCGTTCCACTTTTTTATCGTCTTTTCCCTTCTCTCTCTTCTCTTCCCTTCCCTTCCCTGCTTAAAAATTATTAAATTAATTTCTGCTTATTATAAAACCATTTTTTTGTAAGCATAATAAAGTGTTTCAAGTGTTTCCACTTTTTCTCTTTTCTTCCCTTTCCTTCCCTTTCTCTTCCACTTTTTTCCCGCCCTTTCCCTCTCTCTTCTCTTCAATTATCATCCCTTCTCTTCCTTCCCTTCCTTCCTTCCTTTCTTTTCCCTTCTTTTACTTATAATTTCTTTTCCTTTTCTTCCCTTCCCTTCCTTCTCTTCCTTCCTTCCTTCCTTTCTTTTCCCATCTTTTACTTATAATTTCTCTTCCTTTTCTTCCCTTCCCTTCCGTTCCTTTCCCTTCCACTTTTTCCTTCTTCCCTTCCTTCCTCTCTTTCCTTCTTCCCTTCCCTCGCCTGATCCCGCCTCCATCCTTACTAATCCTTCCGCCCATCCACCTCCCTTGCTACCTCATCCACTCCCACCCCTCTTCTCCTCCAACACCCTTGACTCCTCCCCTATCCTCATCACCACTCCATCTTCCCCTTCCACCTCCAACACGATCTCCTCTGCCACGCCTGAACCCGCCGCCACCCTTGCCATTCCTTCTACTCCATCCACCTCCCTTCCTACCTAATCCACCTCCATCCACAATACCACTCCCCTTTCTCCCGCTCTCCCTTCCTCTCCCTCCAACACCCTTGACTCCTCCCCTATCCTCATCACCACTCCATCCTCCACTTCCACCTCCAACACGAACTCAACCTCCTCCTCCTCCTCCACTTCTGATACCACATCTCCCTCCATCCACATCTCACCCTCCACCCTTCCCCAACCACCCACTACTGTCACCACCACCACTTCCAAACCCACCTTCGCCCGCGCTCCCTTTTGTACCTCGCGCCCTGCCAAAAGAAACCACAAGACCATTCTCCCAGCTGTCACTCGTACGAACCAGACGCTATTTCCTGGCATGGGCAAACTGACTACTAGAGTCAACTTAGTTGGCGACAGTGTGGTGAGAGGCCAACGTACGGAGTTTTGCGGTCGGAATACGTTGAGACGGCAGCGTTTCTGTATCCCCGGAGCCAAACTGGACACACACACACACACACACACACACACACACACACACACACACACACACACACACACACACACACTCCCGCTCCTCCTCCCCTTACCTTCGCGATCTCTGGCCTCTGGGCGATGAGGTTAGCGAAAGCCACGTCCACTTCGGCTCAACCATCTCCGTTGAGCCCCGCTACGGAGGGTCAACTTGGGGTCCTGTTGGGGAGGTGGAGAGGGAGGGGGAGGATTAGCGAGTGAGGGGGGAGGGAAGGAGAGGGAGAGGGAAGGAAGGCGATGTGATGGAATGGGAGATGTGAAGAAAGGGAAAAAAAGGAAAGGAAGGGAATAATAATACAAAACGAGTAATGTGAAATAGAGAGGGAAAGACAGGAGGGAGGGAAAGGAAGGGAAAATAGAAAGGAATAACAAAAGGGAAGAATGGATGGAGAGAGGAGGGAAGGGAAGAAAGAAGAATGAAGGGAAGAAAGGGGGAAAACGGAAGTAAGGAAAGGAGAGAAGGAAGGAAGGAAGGAAGGAAAGAGAGAAGGTGGATGGATATGACAGTAGGAAGAAAAACCGAAGGGGAGGGAAGGAAAAGAAAATATAAATATGAAGGAATAATGGGAAAAAAAGAGAAGAGTGAGGATTAGAGAGGAAAAGGAGGAGAAAGGGAGGAAAGGAGGAAGGTAGAGAAAAATAAAAGGACCGTTAAAGGCGAGAGGTTCTGTAGTTCATGTCACGTGATCATTTTGTTTTGATCATTTTCATTATTTTTTTCATGATCATCTTTTACTTTTTCTTTCTTATTCTTCATCTTTTCTTCCTCCTCCTCCTCCTCCTCCTTTTCCTTCTTCTTTTTCTCTTTCTTCTTGCTCTCTTTCATCAACATCATCTTTTTCTTCTACTTATCCTCTCTTCTTCATCGTTTCCTCCTCCTCCTCCTTCTCCTTCTCTTTCCTCCTGTTCTTCTTCATCAACATCATCTTTTTCTTCTACTTATCCTCTCTTCTTCATCGTTTCCTTCTCCTTCTCCTTCTCTTTCCTCCTGTTCTTCTTCATCAACATCATCTTTTTCTTTTTACATATTCACTCTTCTTCACAACACACTGAGATGACTCCCCCGCCAGTGCATCGGGTTTCGAACAAGCGGCCGCGCAGCCCCGGCAAGGGCGAGGCGGTGGGGCTGGTGCTGGAGCCGCCGTCGGTGCCCGTCAGGAAGAGGCGGCGGCTCGGCAGCCACCCGTGTCTTCACGTGGATGACCACAACTGTGTGCTGGGCTCGGTGAACGGCCACGCGTGCCTCGTCCAGCTGGACTCCGGGGCCCAGATCACCTTCCTCTTCCACACCATGGCCAAGAGGCTGGGGCTGATCACCGGCACGGAGCCCACCGCCAGGCAGGAGATCCTTCTCTGGATCGGCTCGCGGGTGCTGGACGTCATACAGCTGAAGGCCGTCCCCATCAGTCTGGGGGGCGGCGTGGAGATGGTCGTCCCTGCCACTGTGTTCCCGGCGTGGCTGGAGGACATGTACGACGCAGACGGGGTCGTGCTGGACGCCCACCACCTGCGGCGCGGCCGCATGGTGCAGGTGTTTCGGCCTGACGGCAGCGACCTCTTCGTCTGCCGCCCGCAGCAGCTGCGGCGGAGGCCGAGGAAAACGGAGCGCTCCGTGGAGCCTGACGTCCTCTGGGTGCGGCGGGAGGGCGGCGCGGCGTGGGCTAGGCCCATGACGGTGCTGCTGGACACCGGCGCCCAAGGCTTCCACGTGTCAGAAAGACGCCGCAAGCTGCTCCTCGCCAGCAGGAAAGGCCGCAGGCTGCCCAAGCGCGTCGTGCTGGACTTGGGCGACGGCTGCCGCGTGAACGCCGCGCCGCTGGAGGAGGTGGCCTCCAACGACTATGACTTCGTCATGGGCGTCTCCCTCCTGTGCAAGTACGGCGCCGTGCTGGACCACGCCCGCCACACGCTCGCCTTCAAGACCGGCTCCCAGTGGCGGGAGGTCAGCACGCAAGGCCCCCAGCAGGCGGTGGTCAGCACACAAAGGTTCCACTAAGCGGCTCGTCGGGAACACGGTGGTGGAGGCGAGAAAAGCGTGTGAGGATAACAGTTACATGGCACACTAAACACCAAGGGTTCACAGGGAAGGGTGTGGGCAGCATACCTGCAAACAAAGGCTAGATAATTATGTTCATGGATGGTGAGGTTGCGTGTGGTTAGGTTAACAGGAGCTGCCTTGAATAAGGCCATCGGCCTTACAGACTCCTTATGTTCTTATGTTCTCATTTTCGCTATCTCTCTGTCTCTATCCATCTACCTCTAATACGTTTCAGGTATACATTAGGAGAGTTTTCGGAGACTAGGAGGCTGTGTCTGAGGAAACACTAATGTCTTTGGGGGTGGACGCAATAAGTCTATATTTCTTTGAACGTGTCGTCTGGCTATACTAAACGCACAGCGGACTAGACTCTCCTTGGCAAGGTCCTCTTGCTCTTTATCAACTCGGCGTGAATTAGCCACAAAACATTTCCTCGTGCGTGAAGCCACGGCACCCAAGCTGTTTTTGCAATGTTTTTCTCCTAATTTCCTAGATGATGCAACATTGCCACGAAAGTTAAGAGGCAAAAGACTGCTCGCAAGAGGACGGGATTTGATGAGATAAACAGCCCTAGACTTGACTCTGTCAAATAGAGATGTGTGTGTCGAGCCCCTAACATATGAAATGCATACTACATGCGAGGGCGGACAAGGACCCTGTATATTGACAACATTTGTGAGGGGGAAAAGAACTGGCGGAGAGGGTGCAGGGACCTGACATCGAGGAAGCTGATTTAGCAAGAGATGAGATAATATTATAAAGTTTCCTATTAAGATTTTGAGTTAAGGACAGACCGAAGATGTTAAGTATAGAAGTTTGTGGCAGCTGAGTGTTGTCAAAAAATAGGGGATAGGTGTTTGGAAGCTTGTATCGAGTTGATAGGTGAAGAAACTGAGTTTTGAGGCATTGAAGGACACAAGGTTCGTCCTTCCTTATTCAGAAAGGATAGCAGGGTCTGAAATTAAACGTTCTGCAGCCTCCAGCCGAGACTCCCGTACTTCCCGTTGGGAGGGTCTTTTGTCAAAAGGTGTTGAGTAGTGCAGAGTGGGCTCATTGGCGTACGAATGAATAGGACAGTTTGTGTTGAAAAGAGGATCGTTAATGAACAACAGAAAGAGGGAGACAGGACAGAACCCTGCGGGACACAACTGTTGATAGGTTTACGGAAAGAAGTGACCGTCTGCCACAGCAACGATAGATCGGGTGGAAGGAATCCGTAGGAGGGTAGTTTAGAAAACAAAGATTTGTGCCATACTCTGTCAAAAACTTTCGAGATGTCTAAGACAACAGCAAAAGTTTCATCGAAACGGCTTAGTGAGAATGACCAAGCGCCAGTCAGGAAGGCCCTTGCGGAACCCATACTGGCGATCAGGGAGAAGGTCAGAATTGGATAGATATCTAAGAGATGTCTAAGGCAACAGCAAAAGTTTCACCGAAACGGCTTAGTGAGAATGACCAAGAGTCAGTCAGAGAGCCCCTTGCGGAACCCATACTGGCTATCAGGGAGAAGGTCAGAATTGGATATATACTGTGCTTCCGTGCTGACACCCTGCCTGGTCAAACTCTTTCGCCTCTGCCTGTCAATATCTACCTTTCCTGGGAGTATGCCTTGGTACAGCCTGTGCCTAAGAAGGGTGACCGTTCCAATAACTCAAACTACCGCCCCATAGATTTACTTTCTTGTCTATCTAAAGCTTTTGAATCAATCTCAACCGGAAGATTCAAAAGCACCTTTTAACTTCTGACCTTCTATCTGATCGCCAGTATGGGTTCCGCAAGGGGCGTTCTACTGATGATCTCTTTACCTTCCTAACTGACTCTTGGTCATCCTCTCTTAGCCGTTTCGGTGAAACCTTTGCTATTGCGCTAAACATATCACAAGCTTTTGATAGGGTCTGGCACAAATCTTTGCTTTCCTAACTACCCTCCTGCTGTTTCTATCCTTCTCTCTGTACCTTTATCTCCAGTTTCCATTCTGACCGTTCTATTTCTGCTGTGGTAGACGGTCACTGTTCTTCCCCTAAACCTATTAACAGTGGTGTCCCCAGAGGCGTTCCTAGAGTATTTGGTATCCGGGGCGGAATATAATTTTGAACCCCCCTACCCTGGTGTGTGTGTGTATATATATATATATATATATATATATATATATATATATATATATATATATATATATATATATATATATATATATATGTATATATATATATATATATATATATATATATATATATATATATATATATATATATATATATATATATATATATATATATATATATATATATATATATATATATATATATATATATATATATATATATATATATATATATATATATATATATATATATATATATATATATATTCACATACATACATACATACATACATACATACATACGCACGCACACACACGCACGCACGCACGCACGCACGCACGCCCACCCACCCGCCCACCCGCCCGCCCGCCCGCCCGCCCACCCGCCCGCCCCCCCACCCGCCCTCATACCCACCCACCCGCCCACCCCCCCACCCACCTCCTACTCCTCCCTCCTACTCCTCCCTCCTCTGTCTCCGTTAGGCCTGTTATTAAGATTCTTCCAAACGATGTTTTCTATGCCCTCTCTGGCCTCAACTCTCAGAAGGCTTATGGACCTGATGGAGTGCCTCCTATTGTCCTTAAAATCTGTGCTTCCATGCTGACACCCTGCCTGGTCAAACTCTTTCGTCTCTGCCTATCAACATCTATCTTTCCTGCCTGCTGGAAGTATGCCTTTGTACAGCCTGTGCCTAAGAAGGGTGACCGTTTCAATCCCTCAAACTACCGCCCTATAGCTTTACTTTCCTGTCTATCTAAAGCTTTTGAATCAATCTCAACCGGAAGATTCAAAAGCACCTTTCCACTTTTAACCTTCTATCTGATCGCCAGTATGGATTCCGCAAGGGGCGTTCTACTGGCGATCTTCTTGCTCTCTTAACTGACTCTTCGTTATCCTTTCTTAGCTCTCACCAGTCTTTGCTTTCTAAACTGCCCTCTTTCGTATTCTATCCCTCTCTCTGTTCCTTTATCTCCAGTTTCATTTCCGGCAGTTCTATCTCTGCGGTGGTAGACGGTCACTGTTCTTCCCTAAACCTATCAATAGTGGTGTTCCACAGGGCTCTGTCCTATCACCCACTCTCTTCCTGTTATTCGTCAATGATCTTCTTTCCATAACAAACTGTCCTGTCCACTCATACGCCGACGACTCCACTGTGCATTATTCAGCTTCTTTCAATAGCAGACCATCACAACAGGAAGTACACGACTCCAGACTGGAGGCTGCAGAACGCTAAACCTCAGACCTTGCTATCGTTTCCGATTGGGGCAGAAGGAACCTTGTGTCCTTCAATGCCTCAAAAACTCAATTTCTCCACCTATCAACTCGACACAATCTTCCAAACACCTATCCCCTATTCTTCGA
>NW_026111761.1:178560-216060 GCF_024679095.1 Eriocheir sinensis | reverse complement strand
AGGAGAGGTGTCCTGATACCCTTCACTTGAAAGAGTTCAAGTCATAGGCAGGAGGAAATACAGATGAAAGAAGATTGCTCCAGAGTTTACCAGCGTGAGGGATCAAAGAGTGAAGATGCTGGTTAACTCTTGCATAAGGGGTTTGGACAGTATAGGGATGAGCATGAGTAGAAAGTCGTGTGCAGCGGGGCCGCGGGAGGGGGGGAGGCATGCAGTTAGCAAGTTCAGAAGAGCAGTCAGCGTGGAAATATCGATAGAAGATAGAAAGAGAGGCAACATCGCGGCGGAATTTAAGAGGTACAAGACTATCAGTAGTAGGAGGAGAGCTGATGAGACGAAGAACCTTAGACTCCATGCACTCTGTCCAGAAGAGCTGTGTGAGTGGAGCCCACCCACACGTGAGATGCATCCTCCATATGAGGGCGTAAAAGGCCTTGTATATGGATAGCAACTGCGCAGGGGAAAAGAACTGGCGGAGACGATACAGAACACCCAACCTCGAGGAAGTTGATTTAGCGAGAGCGGAGATATGAAGTTTCCAGTTGAGATTTTGAGTTAAGGATAGACCGAGGATGTTAAGTGTTGAAAAAGGTGACAGCTGAGTGTTGTCGAAGAATAGGGGATAGGTGTTTGGAAGATTGTGTCGAGTTGATAGGTGGAGAAATTGAGTTTTTGAGGCATTGAAGGACACAAGGTTCCTTCTGCCCCAATCGGAAATGATAGCAAGGTCTGAGGTTAAGCGTTCTGCAGCCTCCAGTCTGGAGTCGTGTACTTCCTGTTGTGATGGTCTTTTATTGAAAGAAGTTGAATAATGCAGAGTGGAGTCGTCGGCGTACGAGTGGACAGGACAGTTTGTTATGGAAAGAAGATCATTGATGAATAACAGGAAGAGAGTGGGTGATAGGACAGAGCCCTGTGGAACGCCACTGTTGATAGGTTTAGGGGAAGAGCAGCGACCGTCTACCACCGCAGAGATAAAACGCCCGGAAAGGAAACTGGAGATAAAGGAACAGAGAGGGATGGAATCCGAAAGAGGGCAGTTTAGAAAGCAAAGACTGGTACATAAGAACATAAGAACATAAGAACGCAGGAGTCTGCAAGAGGCCGGCAGGCCTGTACGAGGCAGCTCCTTTGACCCTAAGCTCCCGTGTATCTAACCCCACCTAATATCGCTGTCCATGAATTTATCTAGTCTATTTTTGAATGTGACAATTGTATTGGCACTCACCACACTGGTGCCAGACTCTATTGACGGCTTTCGATATGTCTAGCGCAACTGAAAAAGTTTCACCGAAACGGCTAAGAGAGGATGACCAAGAGTCAGTTAAGAGAGCAAGAAGATCGCCAGTAGAACGCCTCTTGCGGAATCCATACAGGCGATCAGATAGAAAGTTAGAAGTGGAAAGGTGCAATTGAATCTTCCGGTTAAGGATTGATTCAAAAGCTTTAGATAGACAGGAAAGTAAAGCTATAGGGCGGTAGTTTGACGGATTGGAACGGTCACCCTTCTTAAGCACAGGCTGTACAAAGGCATACTTCCAGCAGGAAGGAAAGATAGATGTTGATAGTTAGAGACGAAAGAGTTTGACCAGGCAGGGTGTCAGCACGGAAGCACAGTTTTTAAGGACATTAGGAGGCACTCAATCAGGTCCATAAGCCTTCTGAGAGTTGAGGCCAGAAAGGGCATAGAAAACATTATTTGGAAGAATCTTAATAACAGCCATAAAGGAGTCAGAGTGGGGATGAGTAGGAGGAATATGCCCAGAATCGTCCAGGGTGGAGTTCTAACAGAAAGAATTACATACGTAGATTTAGACCCCACCAACAGTCGTGCTGTAGAGCTGAGAAAGGAGGAGGAGGAGGAGGAAGAGGAGGAGGAGGAAAGAGCGAGTAAGAGAACACAACAAAAACAATATCAACAAAAATCAGAACAAAAAGATGAAGAAGAGAAATTTAGAGATGGTTAAAGGAAAGAAGACAAGAACAAAAACAATCAATGGTGGTGTTTGATATTGTTGGAAGTGATGTTAAAGAAATGGCACAAATTCTAACTTCATCTATTTTCTTCTCTCTCTCTCTCTCTCTCTCTCGTGAACATCTTAGATTTGAAATTTTGAGAGAGAGAGAGAGAGAGAGAGAGAGAGAGAGAGAGAGAGAGAGAGAGAGAGAGAGAGAGAGAGAGAGAGAGAGAGAGAGAGAGAGAGAGAGAGAGAGAGAGAGAGAGAGAGAGAGAGAGAGAGAGAGAGAGAGAGAGAGAGAGAGAGAGAGAGAGAGAGAGAGAGAGAGAGAGAGAGAGAGAATGGAATTTTAAAAAGAATTTGCCGACGCTCAAAGGAGGAAGAAAAGGAAGAGGAATAGGAGGAGGAGGAAGAGGAGGAGGAGGAGGAGGAGGAGGAGGAGGAGGAGGAGGAAGAACACTAAAGAACACAAAGAAAGAATAAACAACAGCAGACCTGGTCGTCCTTAAGAGGCAATTTGTGACAAGCTACACTAACTATCTAATCAAAAGTGGGAGATGAAGGACAGCAAAGGCGAAGGCTCCTCCCCACCCCCCATCCCTTCAGCCAGAGCTGGCAGGAAAGAAAAAGAACCATGCAGCATGAAAAAAACTGCATGGAAATTATGTAGGAAAGAGGAAAAAACTATACATTCATTTAATACCCTGCATATTATAAATCTGAAATCAGTGGGCAGCTAACAGAAGTTTTTAGGAAGTCACTAGACACAGGGGTGGTGCCTGTTTCATGGAGGCAGGCACACGTTATTTCTATATTTAAGAAGGGAGACAAATCTTCTATGGAAAACTATAGGCCGATTAGTTCGACGCCAGTTATAGGTAAAATGCTTGAGTCAATAATAGCTGATAGTATTAGGGACCATATTGACAGACAATTTAATTCACGACTCACAGCATGGGTTTATTAATTAAGGGAAGTCGTGCCTCACTAATCTTTAATCCTTTTACAATAGAGTCAACGAGGCAGCTGACAATGATGAGAGTTACGATGTAGTTTATCTTGATTTTAGTAAGGCCTTCGATAAGGTACCTCACCAGAGACTGTTAAATAAAGTCAGGGCTCATGGAATAGGAGGGAAGGTTTATGATTGGACCGGGGCGTGGATTAGCGACAGGAAACAGAGGGTTACCATTAACGGTAAAAAAATCAGAATGGGGTAATACTACCAGTGGGGTTCCTCAAGGTTCAGTTTTAGGCCCGCTTTTATTCATTATCTACATCAGTGACATAGACAATGGGATAACTAGTGACATAGGTAAATTTGCAGATGACACCAAAATAGGACGCGCTATTAGGACAGGGGAGGATGCAAGAGCGCTGCAGGAGGATCTCAACAAACTGTCAGCTTGGTCAGAGACATGGCAGATGAATTTTAACATCACCAAGTGTAGCGTACTGAGTGGAGGAACACGCAACCCATTACACGGGTATATTTAGACTCCACAGCGATAGGCAGATCAGAGTGTGAAAGGGATTTGGGAGTGCTAGTGAACTCGAACCTAAAACTAAGAGAGAGAGAGAGAGAGAGAGAGAGAGAGAGAGAGAGAGAGAGAGAGAGAGAGAGAGAGAGAGAGAGAGAGAGAGAGAGAGAGAGAGAGAGAGAGAGAGAGAGAGAGAGAGAGAGAGAGAGAGAGAGAGAGAGAGAGAGAGAGAGAGAGACGAGGGGACGAGGACATTCCAGACGCAGAACAAAACAATGCAGGAGCGCGGCGCCTAACAAGGTTCCTGGGGCAGCGGGCGGCCAGCTGAAATTTATCGCGAGGGACTGGGTGACGCGTGCAAATCTAAAGGTTCGTACAGTGTCCCCTTACTGGAGCAAACACGAGGGCGAGGCGGGAAGAGAGAGAGGACAAGAGAACAACAACCGGGAGACCATCAAATGTAGGACAGGTTCAGCTAACGTTGCTGTTAAGCGGATTAGCGCGTTGCTGGGCTCACCATCACTTTTGGCGTTGTGAAATTAGCTTGTAGAGCAAAATCAGTGGATTCATATTCTCAAGCATTCAGATTTCATTAGGCTTTCATAGAGGTTGTGGGTAGTTTCAAAAGCTTTTTGGCAGTTCAACAAGACTTTAGGCGTTGTGAATTTAAAATGTAGCTGAAAATAGATGTTCTGGATCCTTATCCTCAAACATTCACATTTAATAAGGCTTTCATAGCGGTTGTGGGTGCTTCTATGGATAGTGATAATGATAGTTTGAGAAGGCTTCTGCACCGTGAATGTGAAAAACACTTTCGAATACTTCAGACGATGGAAATAAACGCAAATGTAAAGTAATTTACTTCGACCTAAAACAAAAGCACCGCCTGAGAAGATTTGAGCAGAAGAAAATAATCAGTCATTTGCACCGTGTTATAAATATGGTTCCTTGAGTTAACGTAACACGCTCTTGACTGATTGGTGTTAGCGTGGTGATGAATCCATTAGCACCACCAACACCACCACCATTTCCTATTTTCACTATATACCATCACCACAACCACCAAAAACAACCACCATTTCCTATCTCCGCCACCACCACTACCACCGAAGTCAACAGTTAAATACTAGTATTCTCTTCGTTTCCCCGTCAAAACGATTTTTCCTTTCTTTAATTTTTTTTTGCCGTTCTTTAAAATATATATGTGCATGTTTTTCTTCCAAACTCATTGTTTTAGCACGCACGCTGACTTCCATCAGTAATGATTTACATTGAATCATTGGGTTGTAGGGGGAAAGAGTGGGTGAATATAATTATCTCGGTCTAACTTATACTGTTTATTATACCGCTATTCGCAGCAATATCTTTCTCTGCTCCGATTGCAACGCTGCCTCGTTCAAAAATCATAACACCGCCGCGGCCGCCACGTTTACCAGCCGGAGCCTCAAATCATGTCCCTTTGTGGTGATAAAGAGGACACAGCCTGGTGTGAAGCTACATTTATTACGGAAGGATGCCAGCCGGGGTAAGTGATATATATAAATAATGATAATGTGGAAATTCTAATCATTTTCACGCTGACAGCTGTTCTGAACTTGCTAAATGCATGCCTCCCCTCCTCCCGCGGCAAGAGGCCGAATGGCCTACACACGGCAGCTCCAGATTCCTCCCCATTACCACCTGTCAGCCTCGTCCATGTAACTATCCAGTCTACTCTTAAAACAAGCTATCGTCCCTGCACTCACTATGTGATTGCTGAGTCTATTCCATTCCCCCACCACCCTATTACTAAACCAATGCCTGCCCATTTCCCTCCTAAATCTATACTTTTCTAATTTAAGTCAATTACTGCATGTTCTATCTTGCCAAACATCTTATGCAAAAGTTAACCAGCATCTCCACTCTTTCATCCCTTACATTGATAAACTCTGGAACAGCCTTCCATTGTCCGCATTTCCTCCTGCCTATAATTTGACCTTCAAGAAGAGTGTATCAAGACTCTACTTTTGTCTGTTTGGGAGTGGCGAGTAGTGGGGCTTTTTTTTCTAGAACGCTTTGTTGCTCTTGAGCTGTCTCCTTTGTTTAAAGAAAATAATAGTTAAATAAATGGAGGTTGGCCGCCAATGCTTCCAACACATTTTGGTGCCATATCTACAAGTGGTTGGTGACTGTAAGTATCTCAGCAACCTGCATGCATCTATGCCATTCCTATCATTGTGCATGGAGCAAGCTTCACCTAACACTCAGACAGAGACAGTTTAATTATGGTTACAAATCAGACTCAGTTTATTGCTCAGTCTATTAGATGCAGTGCTGTTAATATTGTTAGTGGTAGTATTAGTACAATTAATGTATTTATTTTAATTAATTTATCAATATTTATTTATTATATTCTTAGTGTTTGAAAATTCCAATACTAGCATTAAGATAAACAAAAATATCAGAAATATATTTATACTCATTAATTATTATTGCTTTTCTTATTATTACTTCCTTCAATGTCCTGGCACTTTGACATCTAGTGTTTTTCTGTCTAGCAGCCAAAATTGTGGTCTTTCTGAATGTGTATGTCCTAAGTCTTTATTGGTGTATCTAGCTATATAACAAAAATCTGCATCTCTCCCTTCTCACCCAGTTGTCCCTGCACATCCTTTCAGTATCCAAAGAATTTCAATTTACATCTTGTAATCACTCAACTAATGCAGTGCAATCCTCTTCTCTGTATTTTACCGTGTGGACATACTCTTTCCTTCCATGTTCCACTGTCGTATGTTATTCCACATCTAACACAACCACATCCCAACAGATCCGAACACGTCCGATATCATCCAAGAGAATGTGGCAGCTGAAGGGGGAGAGGCCAAGAAAGAGGCCAAGGGTGAAGACATTTAGCCACCCCCCCTGAAGTACATGGCAGCATCCAACCCTCTTGGTGAGCTGCAGGAATGTGCTCCCCATTGCAGTGCACCAGCTCCATGTACTGATTTTGGTATGAATACTTCATCTAGTGTTTGTTGATTGTTGTGTTATTAATCTAATTATGACTTCACAAAATAGACTGTGCAAGTCACTTAACACATGCCCTGCTCAACATCACTTTTAAGTTGTAGAATTCCTTCATATGGATGCTGATTTATGTATCCTGAAATGATTGGATATTGATTGTCTTAACATTTTTTTGTCCATGATCACTGAACCATGTTACGGTATGTCTTTGGGTGCAGATCCAGGAAATTAGTTTTTGGGAGGACGTCAGACTTTTTGCGGGTGGAAGGAGCATTAGCATTACCGATTAGCCATTCTCGGCAGTCCTGGTCTTGAAAAACTGGTGGTGACCTAAATCAATGGGTATAACGGCCTGGACTTTGTGCCAAAGCATTGTTTTAGCCGCAGCGCGCTTTTGAGCTAGTTTTCCTTAACACTCAGGACCTGGGGGGGGGGGGGCCCGGGCCCCCTGGGCCCCCCTTTGGATCCACCAATGTAGCTATGTCTTATAATATATCTATCCTTTACAGTCTGATGGTGCATCCTTCTAGGTTGTCAAGTTTTAGTAGCTACTCATGAGAAGTATTCCTTATAATGATCATTGATTTCCAAATGGTTTGCACTATAAAAGTGTCGTAACCTGCCGCAAATAATAATCAGCTGTAGTCAACCCTTGCTTTAAAGAACCAATATGGAGGAAGGGGGTGATATTATATCCAAAAATCTTTTACGTCTGAAGTATCCAACCTTTTTGTGTATAATAAACTTTGTTTGTTACATGAACTTAAAAGTTCACAATTTCCATACATGATTCTTTTTTCCTTGTATTTGATGATTAATCCTGACATGTATTTCCATTATCAGTAGGTAATATATAGTAACAAGACAATAATACACATTATAACAATGTATATATTATAGCCCAATGAGTGCACGAGATCATTTACCTCATCAGTGACGCCAAGTCCGGGAGTCCTTCCCTAAATTCTTTGCCCGACTTTGTGACACCAAGTATAATAACTAGTTTTAGTGACCATTTGCATCCATTTTTCACTTTGATTAAAAAATTGCCTCGCAACAGGATTTGAATTTGATGGGGCTGGAGGAAACTCGACTCGGCCATCAAGCTCACCACAATATAGTAAGGAACCTCTTGTTCTCAGTGATAATTTATCCTCTTTAGTTACTATTCTGTGTTGCTTTAATCACAACTAATGTGTTGGAAACATTACAGCTTAATAACATACCTCACATCTCTGCATACAAATTGAGTTCAATATTTAACTGTTACACCAGTAGGCTACATATCTAAAAAAAAAGGTATGTAAAAAGGTTGACATTTTGAATGATATATTTAAACTCTATTATGTTTCTATGGCTGTAGTACCATTACGATTAGTCGAGTTATCAGCATATGGGTCTTATGTTTTTGATAGCATAGGTTCAAATTTTGCCATAGGCTGGCAATTGATAGTAACAGTAGTGTCCACAGATACCTGCCTGTTTCTTGTTTATCCTGTTCCATTTTAAACTAACAAACCTTTGTCCATTCTTCTGATGTGATCCTTTTTTTTTTTTTTTTTTTCCCACCCGCCTATAGCGCCGGTAGGTTTTCTTCAGGGACCTGGCGGTTGGCCCAGGCCCATCATGACGCAGGCAATTTTTTTATATTGGCGCCATTTAGTATTGGCTCATGCTGCCCCCGGAACTCATTTCACTTGGATGGTTTAGCAGGGCTTAGGTATGACTAACATTGCAGAAACAGGGAATTTTTAGATTTTTAGTGTGGCAACACATTGATAAATGTTTTAGTATGGACTGAACATAAAGATATATATATGGAAAATGGGTGCTTTTAGATCTTGACATTATATCTGTCAAGAGTCTCCAGTTGTATCCTCTCCCCCATCTCTCCTGAAAATATTACTCTTGTCAGGCAATCTAAGTGAAGCCTTCCATCGAGGCTGGCGTGCAGACATAATGTCAATGCTTAGATTCACTGTCCTTATAGCACTGAAAATAATGCAATCACATGCACATATTTTATTATTTAGAATTGTGATTAATTGTGATTAAATATTTTTGCATGTATTTTCAGACATGAAAAGTGAAAATTGCTGCACACAACAGTCTGCAGTCTGCACTGGGAGGCAAGGCAGCTCAAAGCCCAGGTTGTTACAACTCCTGGGCAGTTTTGCCTAGAGCCAGCAATTTTTTAGATCCAATAGAGGTGGATTTTTTCTAAGGTCAGGTTCAACATGCTGCAAGATGCCAAGATCTAAGCCTAGTAGGAGATGTGGGTTACAAGAGAGGAGGTTTGCTCTGGCCTTATACTATCAAAGTCCAAATGCTAATAGATTTCTAAGCACAGTATTTCACTTGCCTTCAGTTTCAACACTTCACTCATGACTCAGGGGTATTTCAGTAAATGTTGGCTGGAGCAAACAGACTCTGACAGCCCTGCAGCAAAGAGCACAGGCTTTGTCAAAAGATTAGATACTTCGTGGGATTTGCCATTATTTAGTATTACTCTTGTTACGGCAATAAATTTTTTCCATATACTTTGCCAAATATTGCAAGTAATGCACCATTGTTGGTCTTGCCTGTTAGAAATCAGATCTTGTTCAATTAACAAGCTTTGGGTGTCTGCCACTTTCCAGTTGTAATGCAAGGAATCATTTATCTCCCCTGCCAGATATCACATGTAATGTACCATTGTTGGTTTTGCCTGTTATAAATCAGATCTTGTTCAGTTAACAAGCTTTAGGTGTCTGCCACTTTCCAGTTGTAATGCAAGGAATCCCCTGCCAGATATCGCATGTAATGCACCATTGTTGGTTTTGCCTGTTATAAATCAGATCTTGTTCAGCTCACAAGCTTTGAATATCTGCCACTGACATATTTTTCAGGTGTAATGCTTGGAAGCATTTGTTCTCTTCCCTACCCAACAGTATGCAATACTTTATTGTGGATTTTGCCTGTTATATTTAATCTTGTTCAGGTAACAAGCTTTTGGTGTCTGCCTTACCTAATATGTGCTGCAGTGACACTTGGCTTGGTTTCATGATGTGAAATACAGCTTGTAATTTCATCACACTAAGTGTCTATCATCATATGTCTGGCATCATTAATGTGGCTTCCAGGAGTAATCTTGTTTGTATTACAGCATGCAATGTTTTTTTCTGCTTTATATGATATACATAATCACATAGGTATGATATTTTTTTGACAAAATGTAATGGCAGTTGATATTCTTGACTAATGACTCATAAACCTTGTGAAAATTAATGCTTTTTTGAGGGGGGTGGGGTGGACAGAGAGTGGTTTGTTTGGTTGGCCAGTTCAAGGAGTTTCATATTAAATGATTTTATTACATCCAACTTTAATGTGTGCTAAAAACATATTTTATTACATCCAACTTTAATGTCCTTCCTGCAATAAATGCTACATGTTTACTGATGTAGCCTATGAAATACATATCACTCTCTGCCCTGTAATTTGGTGTGTCACATACTGCAGCATAACTTTCCTGCTATTTTCTTACACTATGAGTTGCCTTATTTTGTCTCATTTGCTTTTATCATATGTGCCTCCGCTGCATAGTTGTGCCTACTGAGCTTAATATCTTCATGACCCTGACACCAAGGTCAGAGCTTGTGAGATCATACCGTGTCCTACATCCCATTTTCACCTCCAGGCTCGGCTGTCTCCCAGGACCACCAAGTTATTGCATTCCATTTAAGACAACTCATGTGTTACCTTCTTGATGTCCTCCATCATGTATTTCAGCATGTTTTATGATGCCTTACTTTATATTGATGTGCCTTGCAACATTTTATACAGTTTTTATTGTATATAACGCACAGTTGTTGGTTTTGCCTGTTATAAATCGGGTCATGTTCAGTTAACAGGCTTTGAGTGTCTCCCATTGTTTATTTCAGTTGTAATGCTTAGAAGCTTTTGTTCTCTGCCCTGTCAAGCAGTATGCAAAGCTTGCCATTATTTGGCACTTGTACAGTTTGTATGATATTTTTACTCAGCTAAGAGCATGTTGCAAAAGGTAAAGGTACGGTTGGGTGCATACGCAGTAGCAGCGCGTGGCCTCTGTGCTAATCTCCGTAACATTGGCCCTTGAGCCTGTGGTGTTAGGGAACCCATTACCCTGGGACACAGGACCAGTGTGACATCCGTTACCACAGTTGCAAAGGCATTATAGTAATTTAGCATGCATAGAATGTTGTATGCTTTGCTTGCATTTAAAGCACTGGATATGTTTACTGCACACACACACATATATATATATATATATATATATATATATATATATATATATATATATATATATATATATATATATATATATATATATATATATATATATATATATATATATATATATATATATATATATATATATATTAGCAAATGCTTTCACACCATATTTTTCCTAAAATAACAAATTGATATAGTGTAGATAATACCTAATAAAACATAAGAACAAATATATTTTCTTTTTACCCCGTTAGTAAAATCATTTTACAATAATGAAAAAAACAAAGGCCGGATAGGGTGCTGTGGCAGGTACTTCAAAATAGTAAAGCGACCCCTGAAAAGTGACGATTTTGGTGGGCTGCAATAGATGGCGCTACTTCCGCACGCCCGAGGAATTACTACATACCACTATCTCTTCGTATATAGTCTCTTTGGCTTGAGGTGAGCGGCGAGTCTGACTTGAGTAAACAAAAGCCGATGCGCACGAACGCCGTCACGGCGCGGCTTATGATCGGTGGCGATTTTGAGCCTATGTATATTTTTACCCCGGGACGTACGCTACACCATCAGAAGCAGAAAAGCATGCAGATTTAGGATCTGTACTTAAAAAAGTGATGCGACGAAAACCAGCTGAGTACTAAGGAGTTGAAGGGAAATAAGTGCAAGAAAATATTTATTCCCTACTTCATTTAACTCTGATTTTCGTGTGTTGAATTTTACAATATTATTACAAGTCTATACTAGTGCGATGTAGAATTTTCTCAGGAAGATGATGGTGGTCTCAGTTTTTCGTAAAAATGAATGTTGAGGTCAGGAAACAGGGTGGGAGTGAGGTGTGTGAAGTCGTCGGTTTGGGCAGACAACGAGGACGTGGCGGGGCCGAGCATGAAGGCTGTAGGAGTTGCCAACGAGTGATTTCCTCCCGCCTGTATGACGATTTCTTCTCTATACTTGCCTTGCCTTACATATCTTCAAACATTTCTGGGCTGGCACACCCACGTTTGGTAGAGCCTGGGGTGGAATGACAAGGCTTCTGCACCAAGAATGTGAAGATAACTTATGAAACCTGACTTGTCTCCTTTGTGGCCTTTGTACATTGTTGTAAAATAATAATGAATGAAGTGTGTGAGACAGTCAAATTAGGAACGCAGAGAGGAGGTGCCTCAAACATCTGTAAGGTTTTGTAGGTTGTGTAAGTATTTCCATGGGTAATTTTATGACCATAGTGAAAGTCTGACAAGGCTTGCACTATGAATGAAATAACTCACATGACAACCCGAATCACACCCTTTATGACCTTTAGGAACTGTTGTAAGGGAATGCGAATAAGTGGAGAAAACGTAGTGTTCGTATTTCCATGGGGAGCTTGAAACGATCATCGGTGTAAATTCATACAACATCAAATGAATTGACAGACGAATAATTGTGATCTAATTTCTAAGAACAGGAATTGAATAAGATAATAATATATAAAGATGGAGTTATATATATATATATATATATATATATATATATATATATATATATATATATATATATATATATATATATATATATATATATATATATATTTAGGTAAATAAATGAGGATATGTGAGAGTAATAACGACTGCTTGACGGCTCGAAAATTGTCAAGACAGCTAAGCAATTACAAAACAGTAAAATGGGTAAAAACAGATGAAAAAAACGATCAGAAACTGAAAACAGTAAATAAAAAACGACAAGAGAGCGTTAAACTAGAAACAATTAGTAAACAAATAAAAAAGAAAAAAAATGAAGGTAATGGTTTAATAGATAAAACCTTAAGCCCCACAACAACCTAACAGACTGATGACACACAAAGCTAATTACTAGGCTCCGGCCGCTTGTGTTTTATTGAGGGGCTGGACGCGTTGTGCCTCCGTTCATTACTCAGTGCAGGCCACACACACACACACACACACACACACACACCACGGAGAGAGATGCCCCATAAAGAATTCACGGTATGTAAAAACGAAACGAAAACACCGCCTCGGAGTCCCCGCCTGGGGGGGGGGGACATAAATTCCCCCAGGGAGGACTCCCCTTCTGGCTGTCGACTTGGGAGGTGTCCTGATAACTCCTCGAACCTCCTCCTTATCAATTTCTGCAACATTCGCGGTCTTCGCTCTAATTTTCATTCTGTGGAACACCATCTCTCCTCCCTTAACCCCACCTTCTCTTCCTCACCGAAACACAGGTTCTGAGGCTACTGACAGCAACCTCTACTCTGTTCCCTCCTACTATCTCTATCCTAAATTTCAATCCAAAGCTGGATGTTGCGCCTACGTGCGCAACTACATCACTTGCTCTCGTGCCCACGATCTTGACTCTTCTGAATTTTCCACCATCTGGCTAAGACTTCATTGTCATCCTATTACTAAATACATATGTGCTGTTTATCTCTCACCTAACTCTACTAACTATGTAAAATTCATTGACTATTTGAACTCTAAAGTGGAGCACATTTTCACTCACTCTCCCTTTGCGGAAATTTCCATCTTAGGAGATCCCAGTGTTTAGCACAGCTTTGGCTTTCATCCCCCTTGACTGACCAGCCTGGTGAGCAAGCTTACAACTTTGCTCTCATCAATGATCTAGGGCAGTTGGTTCAGCACCCTACTCCTATTCCCTGACCGTCTTGGAGACCGGACCAACATTCTAGACCTCTTCCTTACCTCTAATCCTTCTGCTTACTCTGTCAAACTGTTCTCTACGTTGGGCTCCTCCGATCATAACCTTATTTTCGCATCCTGTCCTGTCGCTCATGTACAGCCTCTGGTCCAACCTAAGAGACGGTGCTTTTGGCATTTTACTTCAGCTCGGTGGGATGACCTAAGGATGTATTTTTCTGACTTCAGTGGAATGATTACTTCTTACAGGAAAGAGACCCTTATGTGTGGGCCCAGCGCATCACCAAAGTGATTGTCTCTGGAATGGAGGCATACATTCCACGTACTTTCTCTACCCCTCATGCTAAGAAGCCTTGGTTTAATCACGCTTGTTCTCGTGCTATTAAAGATAGTGAGGCAGCTCACAAAAGGTTCCAGAGCCTTCGAACTCCCACTAACTTTGACCTTTACATTCCAGCCCGGAATCGTGCCAAATCTATTCTCCGATTTACCAAAACTTCTTTTATAAATAGAAAATGTCAACACCTTGCTTTTTCTAATTCTTCCAGGGACTTCTGGCATCTACCCAAACATATCTCGAACAATTTCACTTCTTCATCTTTCCCCCCTCTCAGTAACCCTGACGGCAGCACTGCTGTCTCATCTGTCTCTAAGGCTGAACTCTTCGCTCAGACTTTCTGTAAGAACTCCACCCTGGACGATTCTGGGCATATTCCTCCTATTCATCCCCCCTCTGACTCCTTTATGCCCGTTATTAAGATACGTCCAAATGATGTTTTCTATGCCCTCTCTGGCCTCAACTCTCAGAAGGCTTATGGACCTGATGGAGTGCCTCCTATTGTCCTTAAAAACTGTGCTTCTGTGCTGACACCCTGCCTGGTCAAACTCTTTCGTCTCTTTCTTTCTGCCTATCAACATCTATCTTTCCTTCCTGCTGGAAGTATGCCTTTGTACAGCCTGTGCCTAAGAAGGGTGACCGTTCCAATCCCTCAGACTACAGCCCTATAGCTTTACTTTCATGTCTATCTTTAGCTTTTGAATCAATCCTTAACCGGAAGATTCAAAAGCAACTTTCCACTTCTAACCTTCTATCTGATCGCCAGTGTGGATTCCGCAAGGGGCGTTCTACTGGCGATCTTCTTTCTCTCTTAACTGACTCTTGGTCATCCTCTCTTAGCCGTTTCGGTGAAACTTTCTCTGTTGCGCTAGTCCTATCGAAAGCCTTCGATAGAGTCTGGCACCAGTCTTTGCTTTCTAAACTGCCCTCTTTCGGATTCTATCCTCTTTCTGTTCCTTTATCTCCAGTTTCCTTACCGGCTGTTCTATCTCTGCGGTGGTAGACGGTCACTGCTCTTCCCCTAAACCTATCAACAGTGGCGTTCCACAGGGCTCTGTCCTATCACCCACTCTCTTCCTGTTATTCATCAATGATCTTCTTTCCATAACAAACTGTCCTGTCCACTTATACGCCGACGACTCCACTCTGCATTATTCAACTTCTTTCAATAGAAGACCATCACAACAGGAAGTACACGACTCCAGACAGGAGGCTGCAGAACGCTTAACCTCAGATCTTGCTATCATTTCCGATTGGGGCAGAAGGATCCTTGTGTCCTTCAATGCCTCAAAAACTCAATTTCTCCACCTATCAACTCGACACAATCTTCCAAACACCTATCCCTATTCTTCGACAACACCCAGCTGTCACCTTCTTCAACACTATACATCCTCGGTCTATCCCAACTCAAAATCTCAACTGGAAACTTCATATCTCCTCTCTTGCTAAATCCGCTTCCTCGAGGTTGGGCGTTCTGTATCGTCTCCGCCACTTCTTCTCCCCCGCGCAGATGCTATCCATATACAGGGGCCTTGTCCGCCCTCGTATGGAATATGCATCTCACGTGTGGGGGGGCTCCACTCACACAGCTCTTCAGGACAGAGTGGAGTCTAAGGCTCTTCGTCTCATCAGCTCTCCTCCTCCTACTGATAGCCTTCTACCTGTTAAATTTCGCCGCGATGTTGCCTCTCTTTCTATCTTCTATCGATATTTCCACGCTGACTGCTCTTCTTAACTTGCTAACTGCATGCCTCCCCTCCTCCCGCGGCCCCTGCACACTACCTTCTACACAATGCTCATCCCTATACTGTCCACACCCCTTATGCAAGAGTTAACCAGCATCTTCACTCTTTCATCCCTCACGCTGATAAACTCTGGAACAGTCTTCCTTCATCTGTATTTCCTCCTGCCTACGACTTGAACTCTTTCAAGAGGAGGGTATCAGGACACCTCTCCTCCTGAAATTGATCTTTCTTTCGGCCACCTCTTTTAATTATTGTTTTGGAACAGTGAGTAGCGGGCTTTTTTTATTATTGTTTTCTTTTTTGTGCCCTTGAGCTGCCTCCTTTGTTGTAAAAAAAAAGAAGTTTGATACACACACACTCACACACACACAAAAAAATAGCATATATATACCTTTGGTGACAATAGTGCAGAGAGAGAGAGAGAGAGAGAGAGAGAGAGAGAGAGAGAGAGAGAGAGAGAGAGAGAGAGAGAGAGAGAGAGAGAGAGAGAGAGAGAGAGAGGTGGGTCAAAGGCTGGCCCGATGAATCATTGTGCAGAGAAAGATCCGCGAAAAAGATTTCAACACAAATTCTGGGAGCGAGAAATATTGCTAGTCCATCTGCGTACGGCGGGAGAGGAAGAGGAAGGGAGGAGGAAGGGAGAGGAAGTGAAAGGTCGGAGGAGGAAAGGGAGCGTGAGAAGGAGGAAGACACACGTGAGGAAATGTGTGCAAACAACTTGATAAGGATGAAGGAGGAAGAGGGAGAAGAGGAGGGAGGAAAAGAAAAGAAGTGGAGGAGGGAGGAGAAGAAGGAGGAGATGAATATGAGAGAGGTAAGGAGCCAAGTTGATAAATAGGAATTAAAAAATCATAATATAAAAGTAAATAAAATCAACATTAAAATCACAAACTTCCATCTCTCACAAAAACTCTCACAGGTCACGAGTTACATTTCTTTCACAACTCAACGCCATGCGCAGGCAGGTTGGAAAAATCATGATTTTTTTTTGAAAAAAAAATTGATTTATTTGATTTAAATAGCTTTTTTTATTTTTTTTTTATTCAAATCAATTTTTTATTTTTTATTTAAAATTTATTTTTTTTTTTTGCATTACTCCAAGTTTGTTTACACTGATTATTTCCCTATCAGTCTTATGAAGCCATTTCTTTCTTTCTTTCCAAAATGTTGATTCCTGTGTCGATAAAAAATTAACGTCACAAATAACTCGTTATCCTTTTCTTTTCGTTCCGAAAATGTTGATCTTTCAAAGTCGAGATAAAAACACGTCACAATAACTGTTATCCTTTTCGTTCCGAAAATGTTGATTCGTGTCGATAAAATGTCATAATAACTTCGTTATATTTTTCTTTGCTCTAAAATGTTGATTCCTGTGTCGATAAAACACGTCATGGGTCAACTGTTACATTTCTTTTGTTTCCAAAAATGTTGATTCCTGTCGATAAAAGACGTCACACAACTTCGTTATCCTTTCTTTTCGTCTCCAAAAATGTTGATTCCTCGTTGATGAAAAACACGCCGCAGTCAACTCGTTATATTTTCTTGCTCCCAAAATGTTGATTCCTGTGTCGATAAAAACAAATAACTCGTTATATTTTTCTTTGTTTCCAAAATGCTGATTCCCAAAGTTTGATAAAAATATGTTAACTTCGTTATATTTTCTTTGTTTCAAAATGTTGATTCCTGTGTCGATAAAAAACACGTCATAATAACTCGTTATATTTTTCTTTGTTTCCAAAATGTTGATTCCTGTGTCGATAAAAACACGTCAGCCAATCTCATTATATTTTCTTTGTTCGTAAATGTTGATTCCTGTGTCGATAAACACGTCACAATAACTTCGTCATCCTTCTTTCGTTCCGAAATGTTGATTCTGAAGCCGATAAAAACACGTCATAATAACTCGTTATATTTTCTTTTGCTCCCTGGGGTAAAAATGTTGATTCCTGTGTCGATAAAAAACACGTCACAATAACTTCGTTATCCTTTCTTTCTGTTCCGAAAATGTTGATTCCTGTGTCGATAAAAAAATAATAAATTGCATTTTTCTTTTGCTCTAAAAATGTTGATTCCTGTGTCGACAAAAAAACACGTCACAATAACTCGTTGTTACTTTTCTTGTTTCAAAAATAAACATTCCGTGTCGATAAAAACACGTCATAATAACTCATTATATTTTTCTTGTTCTTCTAAATGCTGATTCCCTGCGTCGATAAAATGTCACAATAACTCGGTCATCCTTTCTTCGTTCCGAAAATGTTGATTCCTGTGTCGATAAAATGTCGCGAATAATTTATATTTTCTTTGTTCTAAATGTTGATTCCTGCGTCGATAAACACGTCAAGCTAATAACCCGTTAATTTTTCTTCGTTCCGAATGTTGATTCCTGTAAGTCGATAAAATATCGTCATATCAACTCGTTATATTTTCTTTGCTCCCTAAAATGTTGATTCCTGTGTCGAAACAATGTCGCTATCAACTCGTTATATTTTATATTTTCTTTTGTTTCCAAAATGTTGATTCCTTTGTCGATAAAACATGTCATAATCAAATCGTTATCCTTTCTCTGTTTCCATAAATGTTGATTCCTTTGTCGATAAAAAACATCTTCATAATAGCTTCGTTATCCTTACATTTTCGTTCCTGAAATATTGATTCCTTTATCGATAGTAAAAACTAAACTAACTCAAAAAACATATTTTCCCTTTTCTTTTTGTTCTCCCCAAACGTCGATTCCTTGTCGATAAAAAACACGTCGGGTCAATAACTCGTTATCCTTCTTTGTTCCTGCAAAATTGATTCCTTTTCGTCGATAAAACTAAACCAACTCAAAAAACATATTTTCCTTTCCTTGTTTCCAAAACGTCGATTCCTTTGTCGATAAAAAACACGTCGTGTAATAACTCGTTATTCCTTTTCTTCGTTCTCAAAAAAGTCGATTCTTTTGGTTAGTAAAACTACGACATCGTAAACAACTCATTTTTCTTCCTTTAAAGGTCAATATCCCACCCTGACATTTACGTTGTGGGGTCAGCATCCCACCCAGTGACAAAGTTAAGTCAGGGTCAGCATCCCACCCCAACATTCAAGCTGGGGCCAGCAGCCCACTCCCGACAATTAAGTTTTCGGTCAGGGTCAGCATCCCATTGGGGAGCTGAAAATGTGGATGATGACTTTTCCTTTTAAGATGTTGTGTTTCTCTCTGATGCTTTTTTCTGTATTTCATTGTGGTTTTCTCTCTTCATTTTCATATTTTTGTGGTGTTGTTTCTACTGTATATCGGCTTTTTTCTTTGGTGCCGTATCCTGTTACAGACGCGTCTCCTTCACCCCAGAAGCCTCGCCCGTACCAACATACAACACCAAAAGTCCTTAATCCCCTTATTGTTCGTTTTGCTAATTTTGTGTTTTATCGGATTTTTTTTCTGGCATTCCTTTTCTGTATTATCCTGTCTCCAGTGTTATTTTTCTTTATTTAATAGTAGCAGTGATGGTATTTAGAGTATCTTACATCACTCTACCTGGTGCCGTATCTTTGCTACAGAGTCTCCCTTCACCCCAGGAAGACTCACCCTTCTCATATACCACCAAAGGCCTTCTGCTGGATTTTTTCCTGTGTTTTGTGCTGTTTTTTTCCCTTTTCTCATCTGTGCTTCTATGTTATCTGTTTTTCCTGGAATTCCTCTCCTGCTATTATCCTATTTCCTGATGTTCATTTAGTTTTCACTTACTTTCGGTGTTTTTCACCTGTAATATTCACTGTCATGGAGTTGTTCTGAAATCGCCCTTCCTTGGTGCTGTGTGCTGATACAGATGAGTCTCCTTCACCCCAGAAGAGACCCTTATACCAACACATAACAGCAAACACTTGCTCCCCTCCCCCTGGACACTCAGGATGTGCACCGCCATGGACGCCCCAAGGGAGCCAAGAACCTGCCAGAACCCTGAGCCCACGACGCTCGCCCAGGGAGACCTTGGGCCCCCTGGCGCTCCCCAGCACCTGCACTCTGAGGAGGGGCGGGGAAGGGGCGAACTCCAGACAACGCAGAACAACCAGACAGACCATTAAATTAATCATGGCGTGACGGCGCAAGGCTGCGTTTACATGAGTCTGGGATGGCAGGAGCCGGCCAGTGTTTGGCGCGGCATGCGTTGCTCTTTTGTTTTCTGATTTCCCTCATTGTTTATTGAGGAGAGAGAGAGAGACAGAGAGAGAGAGAGAGAGAGAGAGAGAGAGAGAGAGAGAGAGACGATATTATCGTTATAATGCTTTCGTAATTCCTTTAATCAGTTGTTATTGTACCAATAATATCTATCTATCTATCTACTTACCCTTCTACTCCTTCTACTTTTCCTATTCCATCTCCACGTATATTTGTATTCATATTGACGCATATAATAAATTTGCTTATCTTATCCACCTTTTTGTGTATTTCTTTTAAAAGATTCCTTTATTATACAGTAACTCTCACTGTGATCTCTTTTATTTTCCTCCTCCTCCTCCTCCTTTTGTCAATACTTTTCTTCATCTTGCTTCATCCTCTTTGGTTATTCTCCTTCGTTCATGTTTATCTTAATTCATTTTCCTTCCTTTTTCAATATTTTCTTTTCATTTTCATTTTTCTGTTTATTTCAGGCCTTGACTGCTTCCTTTACTGTAAAATAAAAAAGCGCAACAACGACATTCTCTCCGCATTACATTCTTTTCCTAATCTTCTGCCATCATTAAATCTTCATTATTTCTCCTCCTCCTCCTCCTCCTCCTATTTTTACTTCTATTTTAAATACCAGACGACCATTTATGTTATATCTCCTTTTTAATCATTTCCTCCTCCTCCTCAGGCAAGCTTACCTTTAGGCGATGGGCGTAGCAATAATCTAAATACCTCCTATGGGCGACAGTTCTCTCTCTCTCTCTCTCTCTCTCTCTCTCTCTCTCTCTCTCTCTCTCTCTCTCTCTCTCCTCTCTCCCTCTCTCTCTCTCTCTCTCTCTCAGTGCCATTTACCTACTATGTCTATAGTTTATTCTCCTCCTCCTCCTCCTCCTCCTCCTCTCTCTCCTCTTCCCCTTGCTTCACCTCTTCGTCATACTGTTTCTCTTCCTCTTTCTTGTCACACACTTTCCAATCTCTAAACATTACATAAACAATAAAATAAATATTAGCTAGTCGGTTCAGTACAGTATAATATTTCATTCTGCCACATTCCAGCAGGCTAAAAGCTAATACGTGTAGGTGCAATAACATAATGCAACACGTGGTAACAGCATCATGAACGAAACAGTAACAATAGTTGTAAGTTTTTGCGTTAATATAAAAGTAAATAAAATCAACATTAAAATCACAAACTTCCATCTCTCACAAAACTCTTCACAGGTCAGAGTTACACGATTTTGTTTCTAACTCAACGCCCTTTTCCGCAGGCAGGGTTGGAAAAAATCATGATTTTTTTGAAAAATAAATCGATTTATTTGATTTAAATAGTTTTTTTTATTTTTTATTCAAATCAATTTTTATTTTTTATTTAAATTATTTTTTTTATGAATTACTCATTGTTTGTTTAAAATGATTATTTATATCATTCTTATGAAGCCATTTCTTTCTTTCCAAAATGTTGATTCCTTTGTCGAAAAAAGCACGTCACAATAACTCGTTATCCTTTCTTCGTTCCGAAAATGTTGATTCCTTTGTCGAAAAAAGCACGTCACAATAACTCGTTATATTTTCTTTGCTCCCAAAATGTTGATTCCTTTGTCGAAAAAAACACGTCACAATAACTCATTATATTTTCTTTGCTCCCAAAATGTTGATTCCTTTGTCGAAAAAAACACGTCATAATAACTCGTTATATTTTCTTTGCTCCCAAAATGTTGATTCCTTTGTCGAAAAAAGCACGTCACAATAACTCATTATATTTTCTTTGCTCCCAAAATGTTGATTCCTTTGTCGAAAAAAACACGTCACAATAACTCATTATATTTTCTTTGCTCCCAAAATGTTGATTCCTTTGTCGAAAAAAACACGTCATAATAACTCGTTATATTTTCTTTGCTCCCAAAATGTTGATTCCTTTGTCGATAAAACATGTCATAATAAATCGTTATCCTTTCTCTGTTTCCAAAATGTTGATTCCTTTGTCGATAAAAACATCTCATAATTGCTCGTTATCCTTACTTCGTTCCCGAAATATTGATTCCTTTATCGATAAAACTAAACTAACTCAAAAACATATTTTCCTTTCTTTGTTTCCAAACGTCGATTCCTTTGTCGATAAAAACACGTCGCAATAACTCGTTATCCTTTCTTTGTTCCCAAAATTCTGATTCCTTTGTCGATAAAACTAAACCAACTCAAAAACATATTTTCCTTTCCTTGTTTCCAAAACGTCGATTCCTTTGTCGATAAAAACACGTCGCAATAACTCGTTATCCTTTCTTCGTTCTCAAAAAGTCGATTCTTTTGTTAGTAAAACTACGACATCGCAACAACTCATTTTCCTTCCTTTAAAGGTCAATATCCCACCCCGACATTTACGTGGGGTCAGCATCCCCACCCTGACAGTTAAGTCAGGTCAGCATCCCACCCAACATTCAAGCTGGGTCAGCAGCCCACCCCGACAATTAAGTCAGGGTCAGCATACCATTGTGAGCCGAAAATGTAGATGATGACTTGTTCCTTTTTAAGATGTTGTGTTTCTCTGGTGTTTTTTTCTGTATTTTCATTGTGCTGGTTTTCTCTCTTCATTTTCATATTTTTGGTGTTGTTTCTACTGTATATCGGCTTTTCTTGGTGCCGTATCCTGTTACAGACGAGTCTCCTTCACCCCAGAGAAGCCTCGCCCGTACCAACATACAACACCAAAGTCCTTAATCCTTGTTGTTCGTTTTGCTAATGCTGTGTTTTGTATCGGATTTTTTTTCTGGCATTCCTTTTCTGTATTATCCTGTCTCCGGTGTTATTTTTCTTTATTTGTCGTGTGACAGTGTTGTGTAGAGTATCTACATCGCCTCTACCTGGTGCCGTATCTTGCTACAGGGGTCTCCTTCACCCCAGGGAAGACTCACCCATACCAATATACCACACCAAAGGCCTTCATGCTGGATTTTCCTGTGTTTGTGCTTTATTTTTTTCCCTTTTCTCATCTGTGCTTCTATGTTATCTGTTTCCTGGAATTCCTCTCCTGTATTATCCTATTTCTGATGTTCATTTAGTTTATTTCCTTATTTTCGGTGTTTTTCACCTGTAATATTCCTGTCGTGGAGTTGTTCTGAAATCGCCCTTCCTTGGTGCTGTGTGCTGATACGAATGAGTCTCCTTCACCCCAGAAGAGACCCGCCCATACCAACACATAACAGCAAACGCACTCCCCTCCCCCCGCCCCTGGACACTCGGGATGTACGGCACCGCCATGGACGCCCCGAGGGAGCCAAGACGCCCTGCCAGAACCCCTGAGCCCCGCGACGCTCGCCAGGGAGACCTTGGGCCCCCTGACGCTCCCCAGCACCGCCGAGGCGGGGAAGGGCGGGAACTCCAGACAACGCAGAACAACTCCAGACGGGAATATTAAATTAATCGTAAGCACCGTGACGGCGCAAAGGCTGCGTTTGTCGAGTCTGGGATGGCAGGAGCCGGCCGAGTGTTTTGGCGCGGCATGCGTTGCCCTCTTTGTTTCTGATTTCCCTCATTGTTTATTGAGAGAGAGAGAGAGAGAGAGAGAGAGAGACGATATTAATAGGTATAATGCTTTCGTAATTCTTTAATCAGTTGATATTGTTGTTATTACCAATATCTATCTATCTATCTATCTACACCCCCACCCTTCCCCCAACACCGTATATTGATGCATAGGTCTTCCTCCTCCTCCTCCTCCTCCTCCTTCTACATTTCCTATTCCATCTCCACGTATGTTGTATTCCTGTTGTTATTTATGCTCTATATTAAATTTGCTTATCTTATCCACCTTTTTTGTGTATTTCTTCTAAAAGATTCCCTATTATCTCTACATACAGTAACCTCTCACTGTGATCCTCTTTTATTTCCTCCTCCTCATCCTCCCTTTTTATCAATACTTTTCTTCATCTTCTTCATCCCTCTTTAGTTGTTACTCCTTCGTTTCATGTTTATCTTAATCCATTTTCCTTCTTTTTCAGTATTTTCTTTTTCATTTTCATTTTTTCTCATTTATTTCAGGCCTTGAGCTGCTTCCTTTACTGTAAATAAAAAATAACAACAACGACATTCTCTCCGCATTACATTCTTTTCCTAATCTTCTGCTATCATTAAATCTTCATTATTCTCCTCCTCCTCCTCCTCCTCCTATTTTACTTTATTTTAAATACCAGACGACTATTTATGTTATATCTCCTTTTAATCTCATTTCCTCCTCCTCCTCCAGGCAAAAGCTTGTAACCTGAGGCGGTGGGCGTGGCAATGATACAAATACCTCCTGTGGGCGACGGATCTCTCTCTCTCTCTCTCTCTCTCTCTCTCTCTCTCTCTCTCTCTCTCTCTCTCTCTCTCTCTCTCTCTCTCTCTCTCTCTCTCTCTCTCTCTCTCTCTCTCTCTCTCTCTCTCTCTCTCTCTCTCTCTCTCTCTACGGTGCCATTTTAGCGACCTACTATGTCTATATAGTTTATTCTCCCTTCCTCCTCCTCCTCCTCCTCCTCGTCCTCCTCTCTCTCCTCTTCCCCCTGCTTCACCTCTTCGTCATACTGTTTCTCTTCCTCTTCTCATCTCTTGTCACACCTTTCTTTCAATCTCTAAACATTACATAAACAATAAAATAAATATTAGCTAGTCGGTTCAGTACAAAGAAACGCTCAAGTATAATATTTCATTCTGCCACATTCACAGCAGCAGGCTAATAAAGCTAATACGTGTAAGGTGCAATAACAAGCACAATTATAGTAACGAGAGTAAACATAATGCAACACGTGGTAACAGCATCATGAACGAAACAGTAACAATAGTTGTAAGTTTTTGCGTTAAAAGAAGCAACTCAAATGCAAAAAATAAACGAAAACAAAAAAGCCCGCTAAACACTGCTAATAACAGTACGGTACTGTAATAATAAAATCATTGAGGTCACTACTATCTACTATCACTCTACTGTCTACTACTATTTACATTACACTACCTCTGTCCCTCTGTTCCTATAATCGATGTTTTTCGTGCTCTTTCTCCTCCTCTCACGTCACTTTCACTTTCTCCCCGGCGTCTCAGGTGTCTGGGGGCTGCTGGACAGGCGGCTCATGGTGTCCGCACTCCTCAATCTGTACCTGATTAATCTCTTACAATACTAACAATTTCATTCCTACATTTTACCATTATAATCATTTTACTCGTTACGCTTAATTAAAAAACAACAACCTCAGTGAGCCGCGAAAGCAGACGAGAGGCAGTGATTGAATCCAACTCCCTATGAACCAGATTCGAACACAGAGGCGAGGCTTCGGGGCACATGAACCAACAAGGAAGTCAGAACTTTTCGGAGCTTCAAACAGGATCAGTAGTACCCAGTGTGTTAGGATCCGCCTGTGGCTGACCTTGCAACACGCTGTGCCAGTAGGGTGTGTGTGTGTGTGTGTGTGTGTGTGTGTGTAAAGCAGCAGCAGTGGCAGTTTTAATAATTAAGATGAACCATGATGGGCCCTTTCCATACCCCCCTCTCTCCTCCTCCCACCCCCATCTTTCTCCTCTTCCTTGATACCTTGATAAGCTAAATAAAATAACAAACAGTAAATCAACAACAAAAACATTAACAAGATAACGAGCACTTTATTCCACCCTCTCCCTCCCTCCCACTCCTCATTTCCGTCCACTCACTTTCCTCCTTTTCCTTCATTTTCTTAGCCGCCTCCTCCTCATTACTCTAAAGACATGGAACGAAACAAAATGAACACAAATAAAAAGAGCAGCTACTATTACCACGACCATTACTACGGTAACATACCTAACAAAAATAACAAAAACAATAACCGCAGCAATAATCATGCCATATAATTACACTCTTCACTCTTAACCTCCCATCATCATCATCCTTACCTACCACTGCACCCTTTACCCTCCCCCTTCCCCCTCATCACCTGCTCCTTACCTACCACTGCACCCCTTCTTCCTTCCCCCTTCCCCCTCATCACCTGCTCCTTACCACTGCACCCCTTCTTCCTTCCCTACCTTTCTTCACTCCACCACCTCCCCCTCACCCCACACAACCCTAACAAACACTCCACACTCATCCCACCCTCGGCGTCCTGCTGTCCCGCCACGCCTGCTGCCCCACCATTGGTAGAAGAAAACAGGTAGTCTCGATCCCCCCACCCCACCTCTCTCTGCGCATTCTAAGTGACGTCACTGCCTTGACAAGAACGAGAGAGAGAGAGAGAGAGAGAGAGAGAGAGAGAGAGAGAGAGAGAGAGAGAGAGAGAGAGAGAGAGAGAATTTAAAGGTATCCTGATGTAATGTAGTCCGTTGCATGTCTAAGTAGGTTCTGATCCTGGAATGCATTTCCAGTACTGTTTTAGTGCCCTCTGCATTAATATTCCCTGGTGTGTTAGGACAATTCACTCATAAGAATGACTATAGGGCATGTGCATTCACATATAATCCTGGGTTCCCATTCCTCTTTAAAGTATTTGTTCACCGGTAATAAGTCTTGGGTATAGACCATGGTGCCCAGTGCAGCTAAGCTTAATGAACTCCCCTCTACAGCTTGGCAGCTTCCGTTGTGCTACGTATGTAATGAGGCTACAGCCTTATGATTTATCTATGTACAATATATGCCTAATGAAATTATACACAATACTAAACTGTTGAATTAGCTTAGGATCTGATAAAGAACTAAGCCAAAAAGTGTATTATTTGTAACTTCATCTTTTGGGAGACTGAAAAAAGCAGTGTGGTCCCTTTGGGATGCAGGGATCTGCACCCACGAACAATGCAGCACGAAGGCATACTAAATAAGAGTTTCCCATATCACAGAAAGCGGACCGCTCAGACATCCATCCTCTAGCCGGTGGCTGGGTCAAGCCTGAAGTCCCCGCAACAATCATAACTTTTCCACGTCTAGATTGTGACGCCACGGTTTGTCTGCGCAGTCCACACCAATTTTGGTCCTGCGCCCCCCACGTGAGAATACCTGGCTTGCCTCCCTTTACCTTGGCCCCACCCTCGCCCTCAGTGCTTCACGTCCCCGCCTGGCGCCACGCTCAGCCCCCCCGCCGTCGTGTAACCCTTGACACAACATCGCACACAGGAGGGAGGGAGTCTGCCCTTGCTGAGAGTCTGAGACCCCGACGCGGAGTAACACGTGACCGCGTAACGCCCCACCCAGCTGATTACTTTCCCTCGGCGCAGAGTGTCCTGTCCATGTAGTTCTGCGAGTACCAGTCCTGTAGTCTTTCCTTGTATCAGGTCACTTTAGGCGTGACTGTGTCAAACACTCATTTTTTCCATCGTAAATTATCATGTTTTGACGTAATCCCTGCACCACCCATGAGATAATTCTGTGTCTGGGTTCCTTGGCCTGACCGGCGCGGTGTCCTCGTCACCGTGACATCGTCGCGCCAGCCACGATGCCACAACGTATAGGAATGTGTGCAAACTCGTTGTTTTGCCCTCAAAAGACGAATCCTTCATAGAATTACATGACTGCATCATATAATCAAATGTAAACAGTAGTTATAACTCATTTAGAATCAGTTAATAGTTTACAATATGAGGGAGAGAGGGTGGCGGCGATAATGAGGCACATCGCTAATCCCGCCGGCCACGCCTAATATGACTTGATGAAATGGAAAGAATGGAGGAAAGAGAGAGGAGGAGGAAAGAGAGAGGAAGGAGGAGTTGGCGAAGGAATGAATGGATTAAGAGTGGGAGTTTTTGTCTTTCAATTCTACTTTCTTTCATTTCTTCTCTCATTTCCTCTTTTCTTTAATAATATCTTTGCATTACTTTTATTCAATTCTTCGCCACATATCTCTTTTCTGTCTTTAATCTTAATTTCCTCTCAATTTCTTCTCCTGTTTGTCGTAGCCTGTCATTCATTCTAGTCTTTAATTTTCCTCATTTCTTTCGTTCACTTTTTCTTGTTTTCATTTCTTCTCGTCTTTCATATTCTCCCATCTCTCAGATCTTCCCAGTTCTATCATCTCCTCTTGTCTCATTTTTTTCGTTTGATACTTTATTTCTTCTGATCATTCATTTTTTCTCCCATTTCTTCTCTTCTTATATTTTTTCCATTTATTTCTCCAGTTTCTTCTCGTTTCACGTCTTCCCAGTTCTTTCTTCAGGATCATCACATCATTTCCCTTCCCACACATTATGAATATCTCTTGCCTCTTCTAAACGTTTGGTGGCATGGTTTCCCTTCACACACACAATGAATATCTCTTGCCTCTTCTAAACGTTTGGTGGCATGGTTTCCCTTCACACACACAATGAATATATCTTGCCTCTTCTAAACGTTTGGTGGCATGGTTTCCCTTCACACACATTTGGCCTCATATCCTCTCCGTATCTTCTTCCCGTCTTCTTAACACTATTTTCCAACTAATACTTCGCCTCATCCTTTCCTTTCTTCTTCCCGTCCTCATAAAACTATCACCAGAATCTGCGCCTCATCCTCTCCTATTTTTCCAGTCGTTTTTTACACTCAACTAAAAATTCACCTCATCCTTTCCTTTTCTTCTTCCCGTCTCTTTATATCTCATTCTCCACACGCGTTGACGAGTTTTTGAAGGGGAAACAAAACTCAACACGACGGAGAGTGGGGATTTGTGCTGAGGGCCGGAAAAAAAGTGAGGATAGGAGAAGGAACGGGAGGAGGAGGAAAAGGAGGAAGAGAAAGATGAGGCAGAGGAAGATGAGGAAGAGGAAGAGGAGGAGGAGGAGGTGAGAAGAATATTTTTGGAAGGAACATGAGTTACCTGACAGTATAGAAGCTAGGAGGAGGAAGAAGAGGAGGAGGAGGAGGAGGAGGAGGAGGAGGTGAGAAGAATATTTTTGGAAGGAACATGAGTTACCTGACAGTATAGAAGCTATGAGGAGGAGGAGGAGGAGGAGGAGATGAGAGAGAGAGAGAGAGAGAGAGAGAGAGAGAGAGAGAGAGAGAGAGAGAGAGAGAGAGAGAGAGTTCAACTTATTTACATTCATTTCTTTTGGTGTCTGCTCCTTGTTGTTTATTATTTATCCTTGTTTGTTATTATTATTATTATTATTATTATTATTATTATTATTATTATTATTATTATTATTATTATTATTATTATTATTATTATTATTATTATTATTATTATTATTATTGCTGCTAATATCACTATCATCATTTATTTTCCCTCACCATCACAATGTCTGCGCCATAAAGATTCACATCACACATTAATATTCACTGTTACGGTCCCGCGGTCATAAACATATTTAATTGCGTATTTTAGCTGATTTCCCATAACTTATCTTCCCATATCAGTCTATCTATATTTATCTATTTATCTGTCTGTCTATCTATCTATCTATGTATTAGAGGTTTTAGCTGTCTATCCGTTTATTAGTGTATCGATTTATATTTTTATTTAAGTGCACGCCGCTGTCTCTATGGCAATATTTTATCACTGATTCATGTGTTTAACTATTCGCTTATCAATCTAACCTATTTATTCAATGCTCTCTCTCTCTCTCTCTCTCTCTCTCTCTCTCTCTCTCTCTCTCTCTCTCTCTCTCTCTCTCTCTCTCTCTCTCTCTCTCTCTCTCTCTCTCTCTCTCTCTCTCTCTCTCTCTCTCTCTCTCTCTCTCTCTCTCTTGCTCTCTCTCTCTCTCTCTCTCTCTCTCTCTCCTATTAACCTTTTATAACGACCTCTTCACTGTTTATGACGTAACCAAATCACTGGACGTAGTCTATCTTGATTTCCAGAAAGCGTTTGATAAAGTCCCGCATCATAAATTACTTTACAAATTAAAGCAAATAGGTATTGACGGTCAAGTAAACCAATGGATCGCGAATTTGTTGAGCAACAGACAACAAAGAGTAGTGATTGACGGATTTAACTCAGAGTGGGCGCCTGTCACTAGTGGCGTCCCTCAGGGCTCGGTCCTTGGCCCAGTGCTCTTCATTATTTACATCAACGACGTGGATGTTGGACTCAATAACCGCATTAGTAAATTTGCAGACGAAACAAAGATTGGGAACTCGGTTCTCACTGACGAAGACAGGCAAAGCCTCCAAGAGGATTTGCACAAAATTTCAGCTTGGTCGGATAGATGGGAGATGCCCTTTAACGTAGACAAGTGCCAGGTCCTTCAAGTTGGAACGAGGAATAAGAAGTTCGAATACGAAATGCGCGGCGTTAAACTCAAAAGCGTTCAATGCGTCAAAGACTTGGGGGTCAAAATCGCGTCAAACCTCAAATTCTCACAGCAATGCATCGATGCAGCAAATAAAGCGAACAGAATGTTGGGCTTCATTAAAAGAAACTTTGTATTCAAGAATAAAAATGTAATACTCCCGCTCTACAACAGTTTAGTCAGACCCCACTTGGAATATGCGGTACAGTTTTGGTCCCCCCACCATGCAAAGGATATTGCTAAATTAGAAGGTGTTCAGCGTCGGGCAACGAAAATGATCCCTTCCTTGCGCAACAAATCCTACGAAGAAAGGCTTTCTACCCTTAACATGTTCTCTCTTGAGAAACGTCGCCTCCGAGGAAAACTGATTGAATGTTTTAAAATGCTTAATGGTTTCACGAATGTAGCAAGATCAACATTGTTTATGATCGATGACAGTCTGCGCACGAGGAACAACGGCGTAAAACTCAGATGTAGACAAGTAAATTCAGACTGCACAAAATTTTTCTTCACCAACGTTGTAGTGCGAGAATGGAATAGGCTTCCACCATCAGTGGTCCAGTGTAACACGATTGACTCCTTCAAAAATAAGCTCGACCGTCACTTCCTTCAACTTAATATCAACTAGAGTAGAAGTGCAACGTTTTGGAGTCTTCTGATTAATGTAAAATCACTTAGGTTTAAGGACAGACCACCAAGTCTGGACCATGGGGTCTGTGTGGTCTGATTTTCTATGTAAATCTATGTAAATCTCTCTCTCTCTCTCTCTCTCTCTCTCTCTCTCTCTCTCTCTCTCTCTCTCTCTCTCTCTCTCTCTCTCTCACTTTTATTATTACTTTTTGGGTTGATTTAGGCTTAAGGGCATCATTAGTTCTTTTTATATATATCTTTTTAATTCTATGAGATTATATTTATTTTTATATTTTTTCAATTGCCGATCTTTTCGTTTATTATTATTATTTTTTCTTCATGCTCCCTATTAGATCCTCTTCCTGTGTTTTTTACTGTCAGACCCAACTCTTCCAAATGCTGTAGCTTTAAAATGCACGATATTTTCCTTACATGACCATGAATGTCTTCGTATGGTTTGCTTCGCAGTCTAGGGATCATTTTAGTAGCTCGACGCTGCACCCTCTCGAGTTTGTCTATATCTTTTCTGTAATAGGGAGACCAAAACTGAACGCAGTACTCAAGATGTGGGCGAACTAACGAACTGTACAGTGTCAATATTACTTTTTCTGATTTGTGTTCAAATGTACGACCAATAAATCCGATCAGTTTGTTGACAGTTTTTACTACTTCTGTGCAATGTTGACTCGGTTTAAGATCGTTCGAAATTATTACTCCAAGATCTTTTTCTTTGCTGGCGTCAGAAAGTCGCACTCCGTTAATTTGATAATGAATACGATCGTTGTTGATTCCGATATGCATAACCTTGCACTTTTCAATATTGAGATTCATTTGCCATGTTCGTGCCCAACCACTTAAACGTTCGAGATCAGCTTGGAAGTGTTCTTTATCCATTGTCGTAGTGACCCTGCTGGCTATTTTTGTGTCGTCGGCAAATTTCGATATTTTACACGATGGCCCATCGTCAATGTCATTCACGTACACCAAAAACAGAACAGGTCCCAACACCGACCCCTGTGGAACACCGCTTTTGACGTCTCGCCACTCAGATGATATACCATTCATAACAACTCTCTGTTTACGGTCGGTAAGCCAGTCTTTGGGCCACTTATGAATATTACCAGTTATACCGTGAGCTTGCAATTTACTAAGGAGGCGGTTGTGAGGAACTTTGTCAAATGCTTTCTGAAAGTCCAAATATACAATGTCTACTGATTGACTTTCATCGTACACATTAAAGATGTAGTTGAAGAAATCGAGAAGGTTAGTCGAACATGAACCTTTGTAAGGAGAGGAGGAAAAGGAGGAGGAGGAACAGGAAGCGGAGAAGGAACGGATAATGGAGACGCTGGTTGTAAACTGTGTATGTATGTATGTTTAAAATATAAATATAAATATACATATATATATATATATATATATATATATATATATATATATATATATATATATATATATATATATATATATATATATATATATATATATATATATATATATATATATATATATATATATATATATATATATATATATATATATATATATATATATATATATATATATATATATATATATATATATATATATATATATATATATATATATATATATATATATATATATATATATATATATATATATATATATATATATATATATATATATATATATATATGTGTGTGTGTGTGTGTGTGTGTGTGTATTTACCTAGTTTTACCTAGATATAGTTTTACAGGGCCTGGGCTTTACGCTCGTGCGGTCCCGTTTCCGTATATGTATTTTTCCAACTTTTCTTTAAAGCTTAGCACACTCCTCGCCAATACTACATTCTCACTTAGTCTGTTCCAAACCTCTATATTTCTTTGCGGGAAGCTATATTTTTTTATGTCTCAAGCATCTTCCCTTCCTCAATTTTTTTTACTGTGTCCTCTTGTGTTCCTGGTGGTAATTCCTTCTTTTAGTAGTAACTCACCGTTATGTACTTCTTCCATTTTGCTCAATAATTTATAGATTTGTATTAGGTCTCCCCTTTCTCTTCTTTGTTCTAGTGTTGGTAAGTCCATTTCCTTTAGTCTTCCCTCATATGTCAATCCCTCCAGCTCTGGAACTATTTGTGTTGCCATCCTTTGTATTCTTTCTAGTTTCTTTATGTGTTTCTTCTGATGGGTAGACCACACTTCCTCCGCATATTCCAACTTTGGTCTGATCATGGTGGTAATTAATTTTTTTCATCATATCCTTATTCATGTAGCGTAATGCTATTCCTATATTTCTCACCATGTTATACCTATCACCGAATATTCGATTAACATGACTTTCTGGCTGTTTATTATCTTGCATTATTACTCCCAGATCTCTCTCTTCGTGTACTTTCTTTAATGTTTCACCATCTCCCATTTTACATGTCCATTTTGGTCTTCCTTCACTTTTTCCCATTTCCATAACATGACATTTCTTCACATTGAATTTCATATCCCATTCCATACTCCATTTCCCGATTTTGTTTAGGTCTTCTTGCAGAATCTCGCAGTCTTTACTGTTTCTTATATGTCTTAGCAGTTTTGCACGTCTGCAAACAGGTTCATACATCTATTTACTCCCTCTGGCATGTCATTAATACATACTAGGAAAAGTATTGGTGTCAATATCGATCCCTGAGGCACTCCGCTCTCTACAGCTCTCCATTTCGATTGTATGTCCTAAACCAGTGCTGTCCAAACTTTTTCGCCTATTGTACCCTTTATTACATTCTCCCACTGTTACGAACCCCCTATGGCTGACTAAAGTCAATTATATATATCATATTTGCATTACATTACATTATATTTACGTACACGTACAAAACGCGTCCTTCCTAGGTAACCAACCGTCCCTCCCTCTCTCTTTTCCTTCATAGAACATGGGAAGTTTCTGCTGTGTGTGTCTGTGTGTGTGTGTGTGTTCATCGTCTTTTCACGTACCCCTTTGATCTATGCTGCGTACCCCGAGGGGTACGCGGACCCCAGTTTGGACAACACTGTCCTAAACCACTGTTCTCATCTCTCTTCCCCTTAGTGTGTGTGTGTGTGTGTGTGTGTGTGTGTGTGTGTGTGTGTGTGTGCGTACGTGCGTGCGTGCGTGTGTGTGTGTGTGTGGGGGGGGAGGCGATGAGAGCCAAATAATCTATACACTCGAAATACATAAGCACACTGGGATGTGTTGCGGGTAAATAACAAATACACAATACATAATACAGGGAAAGATGCTGAGAGGAAAGTATGCACGTACACTGAGGCAGGAGATGTACGAGGAGAAGAGACGTGTGTAGGTAAGTACGTAAGGGAGATGAGATATAGTGGATTCCTGGGTAGGAAGAAAGAAAGCTAAATAAAAGTAGAGAGGTGAAAAAGACTGATAAGAAGGCAAGTAGAAAGTTAAGCAGGTAGGTATCTATACTACCTAAGTAGGAAGGTAGATAGATAGGTAGACAGTTAAAACGTTTGATATGTAGGTGGGGTGACAGGAAGGTTGAGGGGTAAAAATGTAGGCAGGAGGGAAGATAAGTGGGGAGGAAGGTAGGTAGGTAGATAGGGAAGTAGGAAGGCTGGTGGAGAGGTGGACAGGTGGGAGGGTAGGTATGTAGGAAAATGTACAGAGATAAGTGGATATATAGCAAGGCAGGTAGGTAGGTAGATAAGTAGGTAGGGAAGTAGGAAGGCCGGTGGAGAGGTGGACAGGTGGGAGGGTAGCTATATAGGAAAATGTACAGAGATAAGTGGATATATAGCAAGGCAGGTAGGTAGCTGGGTAGATAAGTAGGTAGGGAAGTAGGAAGGCTGGTGGAGAGGTGGACAGGTGGGAGGGTAGGTATGTAGGAAAATGTACAGAGATAAGTGGATATATAGCAAGGTAGGTAGCTGGGTAGATAAGTAGGTAGGGAAGTAGGAAGGCTGGTGGAGAGGTGGACAGGTGGGAGGGTAGGTATGTAGGAAAATGTACAGAGATAAGTGGATATATAGCAAGGTAGGTAGCTGGGTAGATAAGTAGGTAGGGAAGTAGGAAGGCTGGTGGAGAGGTGGACAGGTGGGAGGGTAGGTATGTAGGAAAATGTACAGAGATAAGTGGATATATAGTAAGGCAGGTAGGTAGGTAGGGACGTGGATAGATAGGTAAGTACGTAGGTAGGTAGGTGGGCAGGTAGGTAGAAGGGTGGACACATGTAATGGACAGCAGGGAAAGATTTCAATTCCAACTTTTCGGTTTGGTAAACACAACTCTCTCTCTCTCTCTCTCTCTCTCTCTCTCTCTCTCTCTCTCTCTCTCTCTCTCTCTCTCTCTCTCTCTCTCTCTCTCTCTCTCTCTCTCTCTCTCTCTCTCTCTCTCTCTCTCTCTCTCTCTCTCTCTCTCTCTCTCTCTCTCTCTCTCTCTCTCTCTCTCTCTCTCTCTCTCTCTCTCTCTCTCTCTCTCTCTCTCTCTCTCTCTCTCTCTCTCTCTCTCTCTCTCTCTCTCTCTCTCTCTCTCTCTCTCTCTCTCTCTCTCTCTCTCTCTCTCTCTCTCTCTCTCTCTCGTATCTCCTTCACGTTTTCGCTTCACATTCCGTTTCGTTCATTTACTGTTTTTCCGCCTCAGTCTGATTATCAATTACAACGCTCGCCGAAAAGTGTTTAGAGCTTCCTTTCTTTTTAATCTTTCTCATTTTTCATCTCCTGAAACAACTATTAATCCCCATTTTCTCTTTCTCTCTCCTCACTCGTGGCTAGTTGGTGTGTGTGTGTGTGTGTGTGTGTGTGTGTGTGTTTCTGGTAAACGGTTTGGTTTGGTTTTCCTTTCTGTCTGTCTGTGTATGTGTCTTTCTAAATCTACTTCTTTCTCCTCCTAGTCCTCCTCTGATTCTCCCCTCGTTCCCTTCCTTCACTTCTAATTTCCCTTCCTTTTTTTGTTTACTCCTTTTACTTCTTACTCTGTCTTCCTTTATTTCCACTTCCTGCTCCTTTTCTTCCTGATGTTTTCTTTACTTCTTTCTCCTCCTCTCATTTGTCTTCATCCTTCTTCTGTTCACTTTTCGTATATTACGCAATTCTTTCTTCCTTCTCGTACTCTTTTTCTTCCTCAATGTTCTTTTTGCTCGACAAGAATATTTTTTTATAGAAAATTAATTATGACCATCATAATGAACAGGTGGTTCATTAGACGCATGGTATTGTATCTGTAAATATGTCTGTCCGTCTGTCCACCTGTCTGTTTATGTGTCTGTGTGTCTCTCTCTCTCTCTCTCTCTCTCTCTCTCTCTCTCTCTCTCTCTCTCTCTCTCTCTCTCTCTCTCTCTCTCTCTCTCTCTCTCTCTCTCTCTCTCTCTCTCTCTCTCTCTCTCTCTCTCTCTCTCACAGGTGGACAGACGGACAAAAATACTTACAGCTGCAATACCACACGTCTAATGAATTACCTGTCCATTATGATGGTCACAATTAATTAACCTGCTAATGTGGAGCTGATCTGTCAGCGTCACCTGAGCTCAGCGCGGGGAGAAGGTGCTGCTGGGAATGGTTGCTGGGAGGGGAGTGGGAGAGGGGAGGAGATAGGAGAGGAAGGGAGTGGGGGGTAGGGGGAGGGCGGGGAGGAAAGGGGGAAGGAATGTTAGGGGATGAAAGGATATGAGGCAGGATAAATTGAAATGGGAAGTGATAGGGGAGGAGGAGAGGATGGGAGGGGAATGATTAGGGGAGGGGAAAAGAGGCGAGATGAGTGAGGAGGAAAATGAGAGGAGAGGGATGGGATGAGGGGATACGAGGCAGGATAAAGTGTAGGGAGTGAGGGAGGAGAAGGGGAGATGTAGGGGAAGAAGGAGAGGGGAGGAGGGAGTAGGGGCAGGGGAGGAGGGTTAGATAGGAGAGGGATGAGAAGCGAGGAAGGGATAAAAGGGGATAAAGAGTAAGAAGAAGGTAGGTTGATGAAGGATAAAAAGAAGAGGTAGATGGGAAATGGAAGAAAGGGTGTTAGCGGGAAGGAAGGGATATGGGAGAGAGAAAGAGAAGGTTGAAAATAAGGGAAATAATGAACAGGTGGTGAAATAGGGGAAAGAAATAAGAAAAAAATAAGGAGAAGGAGGGAGAGGGGGCACGGAAGGAGCTAAGATAGGGGGAAATATATAAGACAAAGGAAGAGAGGGGAAGTTGTGTGGGAGGGTAGGAGAGGGGTAACGTTGGGGGGGAGGGAAGGTGAAAGGGGAGGGGGAATGGGGTAATTATGTTAAATGTGAAATGGTAACGAGAATGGGAATGGCGAGGTTAATGAGGCGCTAATGAGGTTAATGAGGATGAAAGGTGGTGATGAGATAATGAGGTGTGGTGGTGATGGGAGTGGTGATGAGGGGGAGAGATGAAAATGGAAATGACTGTGGGTGATGAAAATGAGGTTCTGGTGATGTTGGTCATGAGGGTGATGATTCTGATGATGATGTTACTGAGAGGATAAGAAGGGAATGAGAATGGTGGTGACTTTTGGTGATGAAGATGGTGATGACGTGGCAATGAGGTGGTGAGGGTGATGATGAAGGGATGGCAAAGGTGATGTGAAGGGTTATGTAGGGCGACAATTGGAACGGAGGTGACTGTTGGTGGTGGTGGTGGTGGTGATGTGGTGATGAGTCAGTGGTGCTGATAGTGGACGAGTGGTGATGAAATGAAGGGCGAGTGTGACGAGCTAGATTATTCTTTCTTTATCTATCCATCTTTAACAACTCATTTTATTCATTGATTTCATTCTTTGTTACATATTACATTTCTTATTTATTTCAGTTCCCTGTCTTTCTTTATTCATACAATCATCTGGAAGCTAGAGAGTTAATTACTTCACATTTATGTGTCTTTAATGGCATGTTTTTTTTGTTTTTTATTTATTGACGTATTCAGATAACTTTATATACTAACAATTATCTTATCCCCAAATAACACGGTACACATAATAAAAAATATTTAAAAAATCGTCTGATAGTTAAAAAAAAAATGAAAAACACATCTCAATGCTTACTGCACATTTTACTTTTTTTTTTTTTCAGCGTTCACACTATTCCACGCACACACTCTGAACGTGACCGTATAAGGAAGGCTTCTTTACATACATAC
>NW_026111761.1:156060-173560 GCF_024679095.1 Eriocheir sinensis | reverse complement strand
AGATGGAGAGAGATGGAAGGAGAGATGGAGATGGAGAGAGATGGAAGGAGAGATGGAGAGAGATGGAAGGAGAGATGGAGATGGAGAGAGATGGAAGGAGAGATGGAGAGAGATGGAAGGAGAGATGGAGATGGAGAGAGATGGAAGGAGAGATGAAAATGGAGAGAGATGGAAGGAGAGATGTAGATGGAGAGAGATGGAAGGAGATGGAGATGGAGAGAGATGGAAGGAGAGATGAAGATGGAGAGAGATGGAAGGAGAGATGGAGATGGAGAGAGATGGGAGGAGAGATGGAGATGGAGAGAGATGGAAGGAGAGATGAAGATGGAGAGAGATGGAAGGAGAGATGGAGATAGATGGATGTAGAGATAGAGATGGAGAGAGATGGAAGGAGAGATGGAGAGAGATGGAAGGAGAGATGGAGATGGAGAGATGGAAGGAGAGATGGAGATGGAGAGAGATGGAAGGAGAGATGGAGAGAGATGGAAGGAGAGATGGAGATGGAGAGAGATGGAAGGAGAGATGGAGATGGAGAGAGATGGAAGGAGAGATGAAGATCGAGAGAGATGGAAGGAGAGATGAAGATGGAGAGAGATGGAAGGATAGATGGAGATGGAGAGAGATGGAAGGAGAGATGGAGATGGAGAGAGATGGAAGGAGAGATGGAGATGGAGAGAGATGGGAGGAGAGATGGAGATTGAGAGAGATGGAAGGAGAGATGGAGAGAGATGGAAGGAGAGATGGAGATGGAGAAAGATGGAAGGAGAGATGAAAATGGAGAGAGATGGAAGGAGAGATGGAGATGGAGAGAGATGGAAGGATACATGATTGAGAGAGATTGAAGGATACATGATGGAGAGAGATGGAAGGATACATGATTGAGAGAGATTGAAGTATACATGATGGAGAGAGATGGAAGGAGAGATGAAGATCGAGAGAGATGGAAGGAGAGATGAAGATGGAGAGAGATGGAAGGATACATGATGGAGAGAGATGGAAGGAGATGAAGATCGAGAGAGATGGAAGGGGAGATGAAGATGGAGAGATGGAAGGAGAGAAGAAGATGGAGAGAGATGGAATGAGATGAAGATGGTGAGAGATGGAAGGATACATGATGGAGAGAGATGGAAGGAGAGTTGAAGATGGAGAGAGATGGAAGGAGAGATGAAGATGGAGAGAGATGGAAGGATACATGGTGGAGAGAGATGGAAGGAGAGATGAAGATCGAGAGAGTTGGAAGGAGAGTTGAAGATGGAGTGAGATTGAAGGAGAGATGAAGATGGAGAGAGATGGAAGGATACATGATGGAGAGAGATGGAAGGAGAGATGAAGATGGAGAGAGATGGAAGGAGAGATGACGATGGAGAGATGGAAGGAGAGTTGAAGATGGAGAGAGATGGAAGGATACTTGATGGAGAGATGGAAGGAGAGATGAAGATGGAGAGATGGAAGGAGAGATGAAGATGTAGAGATGGAAGGATACAAAATGGAGAGAAATGGATGGAGATAACAAGATGGAGATGGGGGGAGAGATGAAGATGGAAAGATGGAAGGATAAAAAATGGAGAGAAATGGAAGGAGAGATGAAGATGGAGATGGAAGGAGAGATGAAGATGGAGAGATGGAAGGATACAAAATGGAGAGAAATGGAAGGAGAGATGAAGATGGAGATGGAAGGAGAGATGAAGATGGAGAGATGGAAGGTTACATGATGGAGAGAGATGGAAGGAGAGATGAAGATGGAGATGGAAGGTTACATGATGGAGAGAGATGGAAGGAGAGATGAAGATGGAGAGATGGAAGGAGAGATGAAGATGGAGAAAGATGGATGGATACATGATGGAGAGAGATGGAAGGATACATGATGGAGAGAGATGGAAGGAGAGATGAAGATGGAGAGATGGAAGGAGAGATGAAGATGGAGAAAGATGGATGGATACATGATGGAGAGAGATGGAAGGAGAGATGATGGAGAAAGATGGGAGGGTACATGATGGAGAGAGATTGAAGGAAAGATGATGGAGAGAGATGGAAGGATACATGATGGAGAGAGATGGAAGGATACATGATGGAGAGAGATGGAAGGATACATGATGGAGAGAGATCGAAAGATACGTGATGGAGAGAGATGGAAGGATACATGATGGAGAGATGGAAGGATACATGATGGAGAGAGATGGAAGGAGAGATGATGGAGAGAGATGGAAGGATACATGATGGAGAGAGATGGAAGGATACATGATGGAGAGACATTGAAGGATACATGAAGGAGAGAGATGGAAGGAAACTTGATTGAGAGAGATGGTAGGATACAGGATGGTGAGATATGGAAGGATAGATGATGGAGAGAGATGGAAAGATACATGATGGAGAGAGATGGAAGGATACATGATGGAGAGAGATGGAAGGATACATGATGGAGAGAGATGGAAGGATACATGATAGAGAGAGATGGAAGGATACATGATGGAGAGAGATGGAAAGATACATGATGGAGAGAGATGGAAGGATACATGATGGAGAGAGATGGAAGGATACATAATGGAGAAAGATGGGAGGATACATGATGGAGAGAGATTGAAGGAAAGATGATGGAGAGAGATGGAAGGATACATGATGGAGAGAGATGGAAGGATACATGATGGAGAGAGATGGAAGGAGAGATGATGGAGAGAGATGGAAGGATACATGATGGAGAGAGATGGAAGGATACATGATGGAGAGAGATGGAAGGAGAGATGATGGAGAGAGATGGAAGGATACATGATGGAGAGAGATGGAAGGATACATGATGGAGAGAGATGGAAGGAGAGATGATGGAGAGAGGTGGAAGGATACATGATGGAGAGAGATGGAAGGATACATGATGGAGAGAGATGGAAGGATACATGATGGAGAGAGATGGAAGGATACATGATGGAGAGAGATGGAAGGATACATGATGGAGAGAGATGGAAGGAGAGATGATGGAGAGAGATGGAAGGATACATGATGGAGAGAGATGGAAGGATACATGATGGAGAGAGATGGAAGGAGAGATGAGAGAGAGATGGAAGGAGAGATGATGGAGAGAGATGGAAGGATACATGATGGAGAGAGATGGAAGGATACATGATGGAGAGAGATGGAAGGATACATGATGGAGAGAGATGGAAGGATACATGATGGAGAGATGGAAGCATACATGATGGAGAGAGATTGAAGGATACATGATGGAGAGAGATGGCAGCATACATGATGGAGAGAGATGGAAGGATACATGATGGAGATCGATGGAAGGATACATGATGGAGAGAGATGGAAGGATACATGATGGAGAGAGATGGAAGGATACATGATGGAGAGAGATGGAAGGATACATGATGGAGAGAGATGGAAGGATACATGATGGAGAGAGATGGAAGGATACATGATGGAGAGAGATGGAAGGATACATGATGGAGAGAGATGGAAGGAGAGATGGAGATGGAGAAAGATGGAAGGAGAGATGGAGAGAGATGGAAGGACAGATGGAGATGGAGAGAGATGGAAGGAAACATGATGGAGAGAGATGGAAGGATACATGATGGAGAGAGATGGAAGGAGAGATGGAGATGGAGAAAGATGGAAGGAGAGATGGAGATGGAGAAAGATGGAAGGAGAGATGGAGATGGAGAGAGATGGAAGGAGAGATGGAGATGGAGAAAGATGGAAGGAGAGATGGAGATGGAGAGAGATGGAAGGACAGATGGAGATGGAGAAAGATGGAAGGAGAGATGGAGATGGAGAGAGATGGAAGGACAGATGGAGATGGAGAGAGATGGAAGGAGAGATGGAGATGGAGAGAGATGGAAGGACAGATGGAGATGGAGAGAGATGGAAGGACAGATGGAGATGGAGAGAGATGGAAGGAGAGATGGAGATGGAGAGAGATGGAAGGACAGATGGAGATGGAGAGAGATGGAAGGACAGATGAAGATGGAGAGAGATGGAAGGACAGATGGAGATGGAGAGAGATGGAAGGACAGATGGAGATGGAGAGAGATGGAAAGACAGATGGAGATGGAGAGAGATGGAAGGACAGATGGAGATGGAGAGAGATGGAAGGACAGATGGAGATGGAGAGAGATGGAAGGAGAGATGGAGATGGAGAGAGAAAGGACAGATGGAGATGGAGAGAGATTGAAGGACAGATGGAGATGGAGAGAGATGGAAGGAGATGGAGATGGAGAGAGATGGAAGGAGAGATGGAGATGGAGAGAGATGAAGGACAGATGGAGATGGAGAGAGATGGAAGGACAGATGGAGATGGAGAGATGGAAGGAGAGATGGAGATGGAGAGAGATGGAAGGACAGATGGATGGAGATGGAGAGGTAGAAAGTAAAAAAACTATTAATTTGTGACGCTAAAACATAATATGTAATTTCCGAGGTCTGTTGTAAGATCAAAGCTATTAATAAGTAACACCAAAAAAAGTTAATTTCCGAGACCTCGTAATGTGTTAAGAGTGTGAGGAAGCAGCGAAAGGCAAAAGGAAATACATAAAGAAAACTGTGCCCCCAAACTGTCACAGATATTACATTAAAAGGAAACACCACCAACGACAAAATATTTAAATTCGGAGGCGTCGTGAATGGCCAAGCTTATGTGTGAGATGTGCAGTGGTGGGAAAGTAAAAAATAAAGATTTCAAACGTGCCACCCAAACTCTCAGAACTATAATGATCGTAACACCAGAATAAAGAAGTCAATTTCCGAGGCGTCGTGAACTGCCAGTGTCGTGCGTGAGTTGTGAGGAGGGGGGAGAGAGGGAGAGAGCCACAGCTGCCTGCGCCACCCTCGCCTCCTGTGGCCAGACGCGACTTGTGTATTAATTGCCGCTGAATATTTATGACTTAATAACAATAAAAGTCCCGATGTCAGGATGTGTTACGAAGGTACAACGTGAAAGTGTGGAGCGTGTGGCCTGTCCGGCTAGGCTTGTAACAAAATACTTGATGTGAATAAAATAAAAAAATATGGAAACACGAGCTGATTAATTTCAAGCCATGCAGGGTTGTCAGGAAGAATTATGAGGTGCGATATGAAAATGAAGCTTGTCAAATATACTGCTGAGAAGAAAAATGGTTAGAGTATTAAAGGAGTACAATTAATACCCTGCTCGACTAGAAATATTATAGATTACCATTTCATAATAACGAGTGTGTGTTCGTACTGTTAGAGTCGAGAAAATGTTGCTATAAGATAAAATGCTGCAGGGATAACGGCGCTTAGAGTGTACAGGCGTCAGAACATTGATTTCCGCCCCGAATACTGCACACGATATTTCACGACTGTTCCCCGCTGATAGTGGTTAAAAGAGATGACACGCAGGGAAAATACCGTTCCGTAATTGTATTCATGGCGACAGGAGACTAATGCAAACACAAAAAAGGTAATTTTAAGTGTCCGTTCGTAAATGCTGTGAGTTAATGGTCGCGGTAGAGTTGGGGCATACGCACATCTGCAAGTGTCCTCGGTGCTTATGTCAGTTTCATTGGCCGTTGAAACTGTGACTGATATGAAACCATATCCAGAAACACAAGACAGGTGTGACATCCGAGTTACCATCGTTTATCTTTCCTATATTTCCCCAGGTATCCATTTATCACCCAAATCGGAAGGAAAGTTGGAAAGTTTCGTTTAGTCGGCGCAACATTTGTGGTCATATGCCGGAGAGAGACAGAAGGGGAAGGAATTATAGGAGACGGGAACAGATCCCAAGAGACGCGACACAACCCCCGATTAATACCTGGTACCCATTCACTGCTGGGTGGACAGGGGCGTAGGGTATCGGAAAAGCCGCCCAAATTTTTCCACTCCGCCCGGGACTCGAACCCGGGCTGAGTCAAGTGTGCTAACCACTGCACCACGAAGCCCCCTCGACCAAATCGAGGGGAGGATAAACAGCTGGGTGAACTGGAAGCCGACTGCCCCGGGTCTGGATCAAACCCGAGCACGTGGATTCACTGAAGACGTTCGATGCGCTGGGCTAAAATAATGCTAAGTGATGTGAAGACAATAGAATTAGTGATAATAACTGGTTATATGTTTCTAGAACCAGAAATAAAGATGTGTTTTCATCATTGTGGATTATGAAGAGTGCTCGGCTTTGATACAAACTGATTAGCCTTGTAACAAGTGAAATTGTTGCAACATAGAGTAATGGAAAAAAAGTTGAAATTGAGATGTTTTTGCTGAGCAAAATCGGTCGTGTTAACTTTCGATGTAGTATATAAAAACACATAATGTATAAAATTAAGTATATTTCTGATTTAACTGTGTTATATAAATAGATGAAAATGCATGTTATTACAGCAGCACATGTGCTACCTTTGTGACTTGTGACGTGTAAAGAGAACATTACTAGGTTATGTCTTTGTCAGCAACACTATCACAGGAAAATATATCATCAAAGACTTATTACAAGTTTAATTGTAATAAACTTCCAAAACTAGTGGAGGATAAAACACTGTGGATTCTCTGTCTAAAGCAATACCATAACAAAAAGAAAACCATAAACTTCACAGATTAAGAGAGCAAAAACACCAGACACTAAACACAATAAACTTCACAACGAGTTAAGAGTGATCGTAAAGAACCGACAGAAACAATTAGTCGGTAAAACTCTTGCTGGCGGTGTTTGTGTGGCGCTAACACGTGAACACAAAAGGTTCTACGCTTTTACACGATAAAAGCGGCCGTAAAGTGCCGCCAGAGTGGTTGAAGGTTTGCCGGGAGAATTACTCCAAAGCGAAGAGCCGTAAAATGCAATAACTCACCACACCAAAATAACAAACAAAAAACATGCAAACAAACGAGGAATGAAGAGACGAAATAAGGAGTAAATGAATGTACAAAATAAGAAAAGGATACATAACTAAATGAAGATATACAACAACAACAAACAACAACGGAATAAAGATAATGTTTAAAGGAACGAGTACTAATACCTTGGTCAAGTGTTTATGAAGTGATGTTGAGAAAATAAAGTTGTTATCGTTCTTAGTTAATTCGAACAATGAATAGGTTACTTAAATCTAGCACACACACACACACACACAGCCCGGTAGCTCAGGGGTAGAGCGTCTGGCTCACAACCAGACGGACCAGGGTTCGATTCCCCGGCCGGGTGAAGATAAGTTGGGTTTCTCTTCTTTCACGTGTAGCCCCTGTTCACCTAGCAGTGAGTAGGTACGCGACGTCAGGCATGGAGTTGTGACCTCGTTGTCGCAGTGTGTTGTCTCAGTCCTACCCAAGATCGGTACTACAGGCTCTGGGCTCTTCCGTAGGGATCGGCTGGCTGTCTCGATGTGTTTTCATCATTGTGGATTATGAAGAGTGCTCGGCTCGATACGGAAAAACAGTTAGCCTTGTGCTGGTGAAATTGTTGCAGCATAAGAGTAATGGAAAAAAAGTTAGTGGGATGTTTGCTGGTAAAATCGGTCGTGTTAACTTTCGATGTAGTATATGAAAACACATAATGTTATAAATTAAGTATATTTCTACGATTTTAGCTTTGTGTTATATAAATGAATTAGAAATGCCATGTTAATTTACTGGCAACACATGTGTTAGCTGCCTTTGTGACTTGTGACGTGTAAGAGAACATTACTGGGTTATGTCTTTGTCGGCAACACATCACGGGAAAGTAATATCATCAAAAGACATTACAAGTTTACAGTTGCCGTAAAACTTCCCGAAACAATTAGGAGGATAAAACACTGACGGTTCTCTGTTGCTGGGAAGCAATACCATAAAAAAAAGAAACCGTAAACTTCACAGATTATGAGAGCAAAAAAACACCGGACACTAAACACAATAAACTTCACAACGAGTTAAGAGTGATCGTAAAGAACCGACAGAAACAATTAGTCGGTAAAACTCTTGCTGGCGGTGTTTGTGTGGCGCTAACACCGTGAACACAAAAAGGTTCTACGCTTTTTACACGATAAAAGCGGCCGTAAAGTGCCGCCAGGAGTGGTTGAAGGTTTGCCGGGAGAATTAGCTCCAAAGCGAAGAGCCGTAAAATGCAATAACTCACCACACCAAAATAACAAACAAAAAACATGCAAACAAACGAGGAATGAAGATACGAAATAAGGAGTAAATGAATGTACAAAATAAGAAACGGATACATAACTAAATGAAGATATACAACAACAACAAAACAACAACGGGAATAAAGATAATGTTTAAAGGGAACGAGTACTAATACCTTGGTCAAGAGTTTATGAAGTGATGTTGAGAAAATAAAGTTGTTATCGTTCTTAGTTAATTCGAACAATGAATAGGTTACTTAAATCTAGCACACACACACACACACACACACAGCCCGGTAGCTCAGGGGTAGAGCGTCTGGCTCACAACCAGAAGGACCAGGGTTCGATTCCCCGGCCGGGTGAAGATAAGTTGGGTTTCTCTTCTTTCACGTGTAGCCCCTGTTCACCTAGCAGTGAGTAGGTACGCGACGTCAGGCATGGAGTTGTGACCTCGTTGTCGCAGTGTGTTGTCTCAGTCCTACCCAAAGATCGGTACTACGAGCTCTGTGCTCTTCCGTAGGGGATCGGCTGGCTGTCTCGAGAGAGACCAACAGCAGACCAAGAGGTGAATTACACACACACACACACACATGCCAAGACACCGACACGAGAAAAAGAAAAAAAAAAAGAGAGAAGAGAAAAATAAAATAAATAATTGTATCCATCGTGTTTTCAGTGTTTCCTTAATGGGCTTCTTGTGTTTTCAGTTGTCTTTTTGGTTTTCATTTATGTTTAGGCCTTGGGCTGCTTCCTTTTACTAGGATGGGTGGAACTGTTTACCAAAGAATGAAGTAAGAGAGGCACTGTAGAAGACAAGGTAAACAGCGGACCTATTCTGAGATCATTGGCCTGCACCTACACAGCAGAAAAAGGGGGGAGAATAACCCGCCGATGTATTTTTCGTGGCTGTTAAAATGCAATGGGAGTAATAACGGTGCTAACTGTTCGTCGGAAATATAGCGTCAGAAAAATAAACCTCGAAAAAAATAAAGCAATCCACATGAATAGAGGTTTGGGCTTGGTGAAGGTTAATGAAAAAAGGACACACAAAAGTGATGCGTTTTTACTATGCAGAACATAAAGACGACGAAAAAATATGAAGTAACGTTTTATAAGACTTCTCTGCACCAAACATATAAACCCTCTAGGAAAAGGCTAAAGTTTGCGAAGCTTTATGAAGAAGAGCTGATGCTGTTTTACAATGCAGATTAACGAGAAAAAAAGACGAAAATATATAATAGAAAGTTTTGGGAGACTTCTCTACACCGATTAAACTAACAAACATATGAACAAAAGTTTTAGGTTGGTGGAGGCTAATGAAAAAAAAGATATATATATATATATATATATATATATATATATATATATATATATATATATATATATATATATATATATATATATATAAAAAGTTCAGGAAGACTTCTGTACACCAAAACAAACACAAAACAACAACGGGGAAGAAAAATAATGTTTAAAAGAATACAAATAATAATACCTTGAGTCAATTAAAAGTGGACCTTGAGAAGAAAAAGAAAAGAAGAAAGAAAAGAGAAAAGAACAAACGAAGAAAAGAAAGTAAAGAAAAAATAAGAAAAGAGAAAACATCAACTAAACACTCATTAATCAGACTGTTAACTAAGTGACACAAACGACGAGAGAACAACAATACTGTGACGGATTCTACAATAAAATAAATGGTGCGTCGTTAGCAAGGGAAACACGCGAGTCTGCCAAGTAAGTGTTAACGAAAGACACGAAAACAGTTCTCAGTGACGGGCTCACAAGAAAGAAAAATGGGTAAAGGAAAGTGATATAAGAAAATGGTGAAAGGAGAAAAATAATAAAATAATAAAAAGGAAAAAAAATAAAATAAAATGGTAATATAACAAATAATGAAAAAAGAAAAATCAATAAACAATGAGTGGTGTAAAGAAAGAAAGATAGAAGTGGCGTAACGTGTTGCTAAGGAATGTGATGTTAAGATACAAAAAGATAAATATGTGGTTAAAGAAAAATAACAAAAAAATCTAAAGATAAACAGTGCAAAGAAAAAAAAAAAGATAAAAAGACGTGTAAAGAAAAGTGGTGTAGTAAAGTAAATAAAGTAAAGTAGTAAGTATATGTGTAAACAAAAGGTAAATCATGAAAACTGGGAGCGGTTTAAAGAGAAGCAGTGGAAAGAAAAACGATGAAAAACGAAATTGTGTTGAGAAGAACTGAAAAGGAAAGTAAAGAGAAGGAAAAGAAAATAAGATGGAGGTGAAAGAAGAGACATGAAAGGAAAGTATTTGTATATGTATTTGTATTTTGTATATACACTATCAGGCAGGGAGAATCAAGACGCCTCTATTACCAACATTAATACCTTTTTAACATTCTAATTTGTTCCGATTTTCAATGGAGGAAAGGAAGGGGGCGGGGCGGGTAGTGACGTGTGGAGTGATTTTTTATATAGTCTCTAGTTAGTCTTGCACCCTTGGTTTACCTCATTTGCCGTAGAAAAATACAAGGGGGAGTTCAAAGCACTGTGTTATAGTGGGAATTTATAGCAATTAGTCTGCTAAGTTACGTTGAAGAGCAAAAATAAATATAAAATCTTCTCAGTGCCAAATTATACTGAAAAAAAAGTTATATAAGAAACAGTATTGTACCATTGCTGAGGGAGAGGTAAAACCTTTATGGAACGGAGAAAATCAATGAACCAGTTTAATTAAGAGAAGGGTTAGGAGGAGGAGGAAACAGCTTTCAGTAACATACTTATAACGACAAACAAACCAACTAAAAAGATACACACAAGCTGAATGGTGCTCTGACGCGTGAGAGGCTTGTTGCTTCAACGGGGGGCGGAGTAATGAGGTTGTTAATTAAGTAATGTTACAGAGCAGGCCGAAACGGCTCTCAGTAACTGTGCTGTAATGAGAACAAACGAACATACGAGACACTAAAGGCTCTGATGGATAAAAAGCGTGTTGTATAATGGGAGTAAAAGTAATTAGACATTTAAATATGATGCGCTGAAGAGGAGCCATTGCTACCATCACCATCATCATCATAATCGTTGCTATTACTGTATAATATGGGATATAGTTGAGTTGCGTAGTAGTAATGGCTAAAGATGATGATGGTGGTGGTGGTCATGGTGATGATAATGTTTGTCTGGTCTGCAACGTCACTTAATCAAATCTTTGGCTCCGACTCAAATAACAAACAGCTTTCAAGAAACATTTTACTAAAAACACGAACAGCTCCCAGAAACAGAGTATGCCAAAAAAAGGCATCGTTACTATAGCCATTGCTGTTGTTGTTTCTTTTTGTCCGTGAGTCACTTCCTTTACTGCATTAAAATAGGGAGTTCAGTGATATTACTGTTTAAAGAAGTGAGGTAATTTATAACTCATTCTAACTATGTGACGTTCAGGAGGAGATATACAATGTTCACTAACATGCTTCTAATGGTAACAGTAAAACAAAACAAACAAAAATGGTTGACCGCTACAAAGCTGGATTAAAAGTCTGTTGTTTAAAGGAAGCAGAAAAATTCAACAGTTCATTAAGTAACGCCGAGGAGAGGAGAACAAACTGCTCCAGTAAAAGGTTTCAACGTCAATAAATCGACCGGGCCGGGGAAAAAAAATCAGGAAACAGGAAAAAGACAATGGAACAGAGAAAATAAAAAAAGAAACAACAGAGTTAATGAAATGAAATATAGAAAAGTACTAAAAACAAAACAACGAAGAGAATGGAACCAAAAACGATGTTAAACAGTTAAAAGTACAATGGAGAAAACGACGTATTAGATGAAATACAAAGAAAAATGTAAAAAAATAACAGAATATAAATAAATAACAAACAAGAACACAAACAGTGACCAACAAACAAAGAGAAATGAAAACGAAAGAATGTGGAAAAGATGAGAGAAAAAACGAAATAAAAAATAAATATAAAATTGAAACAGCAACCTAATAAGAATGTAACAAAACATAAAAATATAAAAGAAACGACAAGTGTAAGAAACAGGAAGCAGTTGAGACGACATTAAAAGCCCATTACTGAGGACAGACTACTTTCTGCATGAGAGAGAGAGAGAGAGAATGTTTGTGTGATGTTTCGTGGTCAGTAGTCGGCTCACTCCTCCTCACCTCCTCCTCCTCATCATCTCCTGCTCCTCCTCCTCCTTCCTTCTCACACTTTTGCACTTCAAATATTTATCTTTTGTTGTTATCTTTACTCATTTTTCATATATCTTTTATCTTCCTATATACTCTTTTCTTTTCTCTTTAGATATCCATATTTTCCTTTCTTACCTCTTCCAAAACCTCTATCTCACCTACACACACCTCCTCTTCTTCTCCTCTTCTCCTTCCTCTCTCTTCTCTCTTATTACCCTTTCTCCTTTCCCTGTCCACCCCTTTCGTCAGGCATCTCCTCTTCCTCCCTCTTCTTACTACGAGCATAATCTTCATCCTCTCCTTCCTCTCCTTCTCCTCTGCACCTTCCCAGTTCTTGTTCCTCTGTAACCATAATCTTCTTCCTCTCGTATCCTCTTCCACTTCCTCTTACCTTTCAACCTTCTTCCTCCTCCTCCACCTCTTGCTTTCAACCCACGACACCTCAAACTCTTATCGTTTCATTACTTACCTTCTTTCCCTTCTGGTTTTGCATTATTTCCATTTTCTTTCACTTACCTTTATCCACCACTCCTCCTCCTCCTCCTCCTCATCATCAGCATCCATGTTTCCATTTTTTTCGTCTCTTTTCTCCTGCTAGTTCACTTTTCTTGACCTGCTCCTCTTCTTACTTTTCTTTTCTTTTCTCCTCATTCTGGCTTTCAGATTCCCTCGTGTGTTCTGGGCAGCAAATCTTCGTGAGGGAGCATTTGTGTCTTCCTAGAACCTAGGGCGTGCTATTCGGGGGGGGGAAAGAAAGAGAGAGAGAGAGAGAGAGAGAGAGAGAGAGAGAGAGAGAGAGAGAGAGAGAGAGAGAGTTCCATTTATACAATGGTTATTCTTTACTGGCTTAAAACTATTGAACACGGTATATGGTACGATCAAATTTACACATAATCCTTAATATATAACTAGAATATAATTGCTGCTAAAAATAAAGTGTGGACTAATTAATATCTAGGACATCATGCAAAACATTATATGATAAAATGTAATAAGAGTAATCAGTATAATTAGTTTCCTGTGCTATCTTGAGAGAGGTGTTTCTTCAGATTGGCCTTACAGGTATGCAGACTGCGACAATTCTCTACTTTTGTGGGTAGGTTATTCCATAGTTTTGGCCCTCTGACTGTGATAGATCGGGACCCGATGTCAGTATGTGTTTTTGGTACATAGAGGAGATTTTGTTGTCTTGTGTTTGTGTCAACTATTTGTCCTACTTGTGGAGAGGAGAATAGCCATTCAGGAAAATGATTCTTTAGTGCTTTGAATACTATGATGCACTGTTCAAAAATGCACTTCTGCTCAATATTTGGCAATTGAAGTTCCTTTAAGAGTGGGCTAACATGATCAAACTTGGCTCCCTCAGTAACCACTTTTGCAGCAAAATTCTGTAGCTTCTGAACCCTATTCAGCTGTGTGATATTTGTGGTGCCCCAAACAGTTATCCCATAGTTAAGGTGACTTAAAGCAAGTGTCTGAACCACTATTAGCCTGGCTTCTCTGCTGAGCAAGTCTTGAAAACGATTGATGTACATAAGCATGCCAGATACTTTTTTACCAATTTCTGTCACGTGCATATCAAACAACATGTTACTGTCGAAATGTAGCCCCAAGTTTTTGACATTTTGGCAAGGTTTAACTAAGGCACCCCCTACTTTAATTGTGGTGTTATCCGATATTCGTGATATCAGAGCTCTTGTGCCTAGAAATATTCATTGAGTCTTTTTGGAGTTCAGCAAGAGACCGTTCCTGTTAAAATAATTTTAATTTTTTTCTAACGTCTATTCTGTACTAAGAATTAATTCAGGTAGATTTTCAGTATTTCCAGTATGAATGAATTGTGTGTCGTCAGCATATTGTATAATAAAACATTCTTTAATTTCTTATGACAGGTCATTTACGTAAACGTTAAATAGCAAAGGGCCGAGAATAGATCCTTGTGGGACTCCAAAAGATACTTCTAGTGTAGAGGACAAATTTCCTCCAATTCGCAGACTGAGTCCTGTTACACAAATAATCTTTAAACCATAATATATCGATTCCTAATTTGTTACATTTTCTAAGTAGAATGTTATGGCTGACACTGTATTCTCTATTTTTTTTTCATTTTGATCCTCTCCCTGTTGTTTGATTCTATTTCAACTCCTCCACTCTCTCTCTCTCTCTCTCTCTCTCTCTCTCTCTCTCTCTCTCTCTCTCTCTCTCTCTCTCTCTCTCTCTGTCCCTCTCTCTCCATAAGACACTATATTTTAATTTTCGTTCATAATTTTAACTTTTTAACAGATTTATGGAAGAATTTATGCCTATGTGTGTGTGTGTGTGTGTGTGTGTGTGTGTGTGTGTGTGTGTGTGTGTGTGTCAGGGATGGAGTGAATACAAGAGTTGTGTATTCGAATACGAGTGCTTCAAATTCCTTCGAATACGAATACGAATTCGAATACATTGAAATGGTTTTAATTCGAATATAATTACGAATAGCTATAATTACTTCTTGAACGTATTGATGAATACTTTAAGGAATACATTTCATTGAAAAATACCTTATCGGCGTAACTTAACTTTGTGCAGAACTGTTCTGAAGTTATGCAACAGTAAAATGAGCTCCTGAACACATAAATACAGCGTCCACACTGGCAAGGGGCAGCAGCTGAGAGCGCTGCCACAGTCTGCGAGCCCTGTACTGTACACGACGATTACACGTCCGCTGGAGGAGTTGTAAGGAACAGCGGCTGATATTTATGATTATAAATTTTGAAGTATTCGTCAGATTATTCGCAGAATACGAATACTTTCCCCTTGTTTTCCAATACGACTGATTTCTATCAATATTTATTCGATTACGAATAAACCAAAATACAGTAGGTATTAAAATGTATTCGAATACGAATACCGAATACGAATACTCCATCCCTGGTATGTGTGTGTGTGTGTGTGTGTGTGTGTGTGGCTGAGAGATGGAGGAGGAGGAGGAGGAGGAGGTAACTTGTTTAAGGGAGGCTTCACTGTTTTGTTTGAGTTAGAGTTGAGGGAAGAAAAGTCAGCCCATTAACGTAAATATGAAAAGTTTGTATCTCTCTCTCTCTCTCTCTCTCTCTCACCCCGAGAGGTCAAACCGCACGCGCTCCCACTTCCGTGACCTCTCTCGCTTGCGATTCCACCCTCGTGTGCTGTACAGAACTGTACTGTAGATCTGGCTGTGCTGTGTGCCGGGTGCTATTTCGCGTCGTGCTGCGTACTGCTTATTGTCAACTGAGTTAGCTGCCTGCAGAGGTGTGCTGTTTGCTGTGCGACCACGTGCTAGCCTGGACAGGATTATGTTGCCTTATTTTACTACCTCTCTCCGCCTGTATCTACCCTCTCGCAGTAGCGCCCTGTAAAACATATATACACCTATACACAAACACAGTGTTACCTCTTTCCGCCACATTCTTTATATATTTCCAGATTCCCACTGACGCCGCTTCCTACGCAGGTGTTCAGACTCACCTGACACCTGACTTGACCAGATTAGTCCCCAGAGACCAGTAATCCTCCCTCCCTCCCTCTCGCGTTTCGCTCCTCCTCTTCTCTCGCCTCCCCTCTCCATTGCCCCCCCCCCTCTCTCTCTCTCTCATTACTACCCCCACTCTGCCCCTCTCTGTCTCTCCTTCCTCACTCCCTATCTCGTTCCCACCCTCTCTCTCCCCCCCTTTCCTAGCCCTCTTCTTCCTCCATCCCCATCTCCCTCCTACGCCTTCCCATCTCTCTCTCTCTCTCTCTCTCTCTCTCTCTCTCTCTCTCTCTCTCTCTCTCTCCTTTATTCTCGCTTATTCACGCACGCGTCCCTCTGCCCTACGAAAAAAGAAAAAAGCAAAGCAAATATAGATACCTCATCATTACAAATATGGAGCTAAAGAAATTTTAGACTTGCACAGGAAACTTCTCTGGTCATTTCTTCTCAGGACGATCGACCGTCTGCAAGATCTGCCTGTTGACTCAGCAGATGGAAACGAGACTCCTTCAACAGGACGAAAGGCTGACGGCTGGCGAGAAGAAGATCACTGAACTAACAAGTACTGTTGATACCTTGCAGAGTTTATCCAGGCCAACATCGTCGCCCCTCCTGCAATTGACGCCTCATCACCCTCCTCACCTGCACTCGATGCCCAGCCACCTTCCGAAGAAGGCCGTCACAGGAACCAGTAGAGCTGACGCTGAATGCTTCCACCCCGTGAGAGGAGGAGCCAGACCCGCCCCTAGAGCCATTTATCCTACTCATTGCTACAACAGATTTGCCATACTTGAGGAGGAGGACGAGGAACAGAGCACCTTCTTGGTCGGTGACTCTATGATTCGCCATCAGGTGGTTGAATTCTGTGGCAGAGTCCCCCGTCGTAGGCGTAACTACTGTTATCCTGGAGCTGGTGTTGACGACATCACAGCTGCCCTGGACGAGGTCTCCGCTGAGGCCTCTAATGACTCACTCTTTGTTCTCCACACAGGTACAAACGACGTCACCACGACCGGTCTGAGGAACTGCTGGACAAGTACCGTAGGCTCATCCAGCAGTATAAGACTAAATCCTAATATTTTGATTTCAGGAATTCTACCACGGACATGGGATGAGGGCGACTTCTACAGTAAGGCCTTCAGCCTCAACAACTGCCTGCAGACTCTCTGCGGAGAGCTTGACGTCGAATTCTTTAACGCCTGAACGATTTCTACGGCCAGAGTAGACTTTTCAAAGCGACGGCATACACCTGACCACCATCACGGCAGCCAGATTTGGAAGGATCCTCAACAAGGCCGTACTTAACGCCCTAACAACAAAAAACGACTCTCAGCCACGTCCTTCCATCCCGCCCGTGTAAATAGACACCTCACACCGCAACAGACTCGTAACATTGAACCCTCCAGTACCTCTATTACCAAGCTTCAAGATAACCTAAGAGTCCTTAGTTTCAATGCGCGTAGCCCTAAGAAACAAATTTGATGAACTGCGATGTCTTGCTCTGACAGAAAACTTTGACGTAATTGCTATAACCGAAACATTTATCGACACCACTAATATTGATTTAAGTTCCGAATATAACATAGATGGCTACAGATTCTTCAACAATGATCGTGTAAACCGTATATGGGGTGGTGTCGCCTTTTGTCAAAAGCTACTTGCAACCTACTGACAAAACACCAAGAAACAGTAACGTTGAACATTTGTGCGTGCGAGTAAACATTGCAAAAGTCAATTTAAATATATCTGTCACTTACAGGCCTCCGGGGCAATCACTT